>NC_071616.1:4753806-4943806 GCF_014839835.1 Dryobates pubescens
GGAGGCTGTTGGCAAGGGGCTGCTGCTTTCCGCACAAACGCAGCTCCTCTGTCCACGCTGCAAGAGTTGCAGCTGGGCAAGCTAACCCCCACTCCTTTGTCATACAACGTCAGGGCTCTGAGGGGCATCTTCTGGAGGAACAGGCTTTCTCCTTGAGACAGTTTCTGCTCAAGCTGGCACGAGGTTGTGCCCTTGTTGGTCTCCAGCAAGCCAAGGGAGGAGGTTTGCTTTGCGTTTCAGCAGCCATTCTGGGCTGGGTCTAAAACTGCATATTGAAAGGATGTGTTCCAGGGAAATGTGAGGGTGTGGGACCTGGCACAGACAAGAAATGGAAATTTGGGCTGGGTTGTTCCCATCTACATCCTCTCCTCTCTTCATCCCTCTCCCGGCATCTCCCACAGGCTGCTCCTAAGCCTGTCCTAGCACCAGCAACCACCGTGAGTGTGCCAGGCACCGATGGTGATGTGGGGCTCAGCATCTTGGCAGCGTGGAAAACTCTTCAGGTTGGTGTTGGGAGCCATCTCTCTTCCATGGGATTCAGGTGACCAGTCAGAAAGTCAACACCAGTTTCTAGGAAGACAGCTGTGTTCTTCTGCCCAGGGTCCTGGCAGGCCAGGCAGTGAGGGTCTTCACGGATGATTGTTGTCTGACTCACAACCAAGTGGAGCAGCCTGCTAGCCTTGGCCGTCCCTGGGAGAGCACTGCCCACCACGGCATCCCTTTAACCCTCTAGGCACAGGAAAGGCTTTCTGCATCCAGATCTTTGACCATACCTAGGCTGTCCCTTGTGCTACATTCTGACAAATTCAGCTGCTGAAGTTTTCAAAGGGCAGCTGGGCATTTCTTGGACAAATGCATCTGGGGCACATGGTTCCCAGGCAGGCTTGCTCACTATGCCAGGATTTTGCTGGTACAGGAGCACACAGGGCAGGGTGTTTCACCTACAGGTTCCCCACTTGATATTTAGCAGCAGGGTTTTAGCAGCAGATGCACAACCAGTGCCCAGCACCACTGGCAGACACCTGGGTGTCCCCATCCTGTCTGTGTGTGTTAGCATCCATTGCATCTGCCTTGTAGATGGATGTCTTGGATCTCTTGGGACTTGACTCTGGGTCAGAACAACATTATCTGAGCTGACTTCAGGCCTTGAGTCCCCTGACACAGCAAGTGTGAGCAAATCAAGCTCTGATGGAGATGCTCCTCAGCCTGACCCCTCGCGTGCCAGGCACAGCTGCTTACACCTCCGCCTCAGGGCTGCTGCAGGCACCCTCCAGAGATGCCTTCAGCCCAGAGGCTGCACTGTAAGAAGGAGGAATTCCAGGAAAGGCTCAGTTTATACCTTGTAAGGTCTAAATTTACTAAGAAAATGAATTTCACCAGACTGTCCAAGCCTTGAAACTCAGCGGCTGCAGGCACAGAGCCTCATCCCTCTGATAAGCCCTGAAATCTTTGCTGGAGCTCCTGCAAATCAGGGTTGTGGGAGCAACACTGGCCCTCCTGTCTTGCTGTGACCCTATCCCTGTGCAGTGTGGGCTTCAGCCCCACTGCTGCCCATGAGGCAGCAGCAGAGATGCCCAAATGCATCCTGCTCTGTTCCCCCCACCCCAGCATTAGGCAGGTTGAGACCTGCTGGTGTAAAGGACATGCATCCACCCTGAGTGCTCTTTCCAGAATTCAGAGAGGGCTGGAGAGGACCATGGGGAACCACAGGGCTCTTTGATTGTCTTCAAGAGCCTCAAAGAGGAGTATCATCCTAGGTCAGCTGGCACAGGATGAGCAGCTGCTGGGAAATCGTTCCTTTAGAGGCAAGACTCAGTGTAAACCGTGGAGCTCCTCAGACCCAGTGGGCTTGGCCAAAGCTATCGACAAGGTCCTGAGTTATCAAAGCTCCTCCATCCAAGACAGCCAGGCAGAGTGGCAGTCTCCTGCTCCCACCACTGATGTTCAATCTACTATAGTTTGAAGCACCCCACAGCTTAGAGGCAACAGGGTTGTGTACCAGCTGGAGGAGTGCTGGGTGAAGTGTCGTGCAGGGGTTTAAGGCTCGCGGTGGAATTGGTCTGCACTGACCAGCTAATGGGTTAACATCCTTAGGCTCTTGAAGCAGAATTAGATTGATTTATCTGTGGGAAACTCAGAGTTCCTGTTGTGCAACACCAAGGTCTGAAAACATCACTCTGCAAACACAATGTCCCAGGCCCTCGTGTCCGCTCCAGGTCAGGGGCTGGCCCTCCAGAGGCACTCATGGCGCCTTGCTTCACTGATCCCTTGCCTGCAGCCCCTCTCAGTGTTGATGCAGCGTGGCCAGGCTGCCTCTGCTGCCGAGGGACAGGCATCCTTGTGGGATCTCTGCGTGACTGCGACGGGAAGGAGCGTACCCTGCATCTCGCCGCCTCTAGTGCCTTCAGGGCAGTTTGGATCCCTGCTCTCTTGGCAGATACATCATGTGCAGCCCCAGTTAAAGCCAAAAATGTGTGTGCAGAGAGCAGTGGAGAGCAATGAAGCCCTGCTGGCATCAGCCTTTGCCTGACAACAGGCTTGAGTTGCCTGGGCTTGGGTCTGCCTTTCTGCAGCACTGAGGAGCAGCATCTAGCAGGGTCATCTCTAGGCTGTTTGCAGAGCTCACCTCCCCTGCCATGGCCCATAACCAGTGTGCAGCTCATAAAACCTTCTGCTACCAAACACAGCCACAGGAAATGAGGTGGCTAAAACCCCTGTCCAGTGCTGCAGGATGCAGCCTGTGGTGTAGAGCCATGAGAGGCTGCAGATCACCATCCTGCGGTGAGCGAGGTGACTCCTAGGCAGAGCTGAGGTACCTGATCACGAGAACTGCATCCCATGAAAGTTTCCAGCCCCAGCACTCCCACTGCTCTGCCCAGAAAGGACCTGGTGGAAGGCTTCAGGGGAAGGCAGCAGGGAGAGGCTTGCAGGCAGTTTCTCTGCATGACGTCTCTCCCTCTCAGAAGAGTTTCTTACGGCTCCTCTGCGGCGGTGATATGTAATTCCTCCCTGGCAGCCTGGAGCTATTCCTGCCTCCTTTCTCACCATCCCTCCCCTTCTCTGCTGTCTCCATGAACAGTGGTTTCCTACCTGTTCTCTTCACCTGGTCCATGCCACCTGCCCATGCCCTGGACTCCATTTTCTGCTGCAGCTCCCGTCTTTCACTCTGTCCCCTTGCTCAGGCATCACCTCCAATGCCAAACCCTCTGGCAGGTCTCATGGCCAAGTGAGGTCTAATATTTTCATTTTCCTTTTCATTAGCACCCCAAAATTTCTCCTCTTCTGCCTGTCCTCGGGACTAGGGCTGTACTCTGTCACATCCACATCCACCCAGCAGGTCTCTTGCTCTTGCCCAGTTTTCTGTGCTTGGCTCAGGGCATCAGCTCTCTTTCCTCTTACCAGCTGCTCAGCTGGCTTGTTTCTCCTTTCAGAGCTCCACGGAGCCTCACCCTGCTCCAGAAGGCAAGGGGCTCTGGTTCCCATTGCCCAGTCTTTAAAATTTCAGATGGGCACCTTGGTGTTTTCTCTCTGCAGTGCCTTGGGTCTGGGAGTTGTCCTTCTGACAGCTCTGCTCTGCCAGAGCAACACCACATCTGACTGCCTGAGCTGCAGTCCCACCTCACAGCCCATGGGGACCCCAGGGGGACAAAGAGTGTGGGCACAGAGTGCTGCAGAGCTCTGCCTGGGTGCCAGCCCCCATCTTGCCCAGTACCAGCCCTGGCTCCTGGGGGACTAGGTCGGGCTGCTACCTCAGGTGCACAGGCAACCGTGCCTCTGCAGGGCTGTGGCAGGGTGAGGGACTTCCCTGCAACTGGCTTCCCCAAAGAGAGGCTGAGTCCATCTGCCTCACCATTCCCAGGCACTGCTGATCCTTGTCCCTGCTACAGAGGGTGCTGCTCTTCTAAGCAACTCCCTGCCCTTTTCCCCCTGTCCGTCCTCCATCACCGTCTGTCTTGCAGGTGTCTGTTCCTGGCCACTAACCTGTCCCTGGGGAGAGCCCAGCAGCTGAGGGAGCTGGGGTTGTTTAGCCTGGAGAAGAGGAGGCTAAGGGCTACCTTATTGCTGTCTACAACTACCTGAAGGGAGGTTGTAGCCAGGCAGGGGTCGGTCTCTTCTCCCAGGCAACATGTGTTAGAACAAGAGGACACAGCCTCAAGCTTCACCAGGTGAGGTTTAGGCTGGATGTTGGGAGGAAATTCTTCACAGAAAGAGTGATTGCCCGTTGGAATGTGCTGCCCAGGGAGGTGGTGGAGTCACCATCACTGGAAGTGATTAAAATAAGCCTGGGTGAGGCACTTGGTGCCATGGTTTAGTTGATTTAGATGGTGTTGGGTGATAGGTTGGACTTGATGATCTCAAAGGTCTTTTCCAACCTGGTTAATTCTGTATCCTATATTCTGTAATCCAGGCAGTCCCTTGCTGCTCTAATCCTCACTCCCTCCTTCCCCTCTGCTGCCTGAGCCCAGAGCCCTTCCTGGGAGCTGGACCTGTAGGTCGCATTAAAGCTCGAGCCCAGGATAGAGAAGAGCGTGAGCATCTCTCTGAGGCAGAGAGCATTAGTGCAGCAGGCAGAGAGGAGTGCAGCTCTGGTCCTGCCTCAGCTCAAATGTCTGAAGTCGTGCCAGGGGAGGTTTAGACTGGATATTAGGAAAAAAAAAATCTTTCCTGGAAGGGTGGTCAGGCACTGGAACAGGCTGCCCAGGGAGGTGATGGAGTCACTGTCCCTGGAGCTGTTCAAAGAACCGCATGGGCATGGCATGCTGGGACGTGGTCTAATGGTGACCATGGTGGTCTTAAGTTGAAGGTTGGGCTCTGTAATCTTAGCTGCCTTTTCCAACCTAATCAATTCTGTGATTCTATAAAAGCCAAGCACATTCCTGCTCAGTGTGATGGTCTGAGCTCTGCCACCAGCACACAGGCATGCATAAATACCAGCCTCTCCTGCTGCCTTTGCTGTGCCCATGGTGCTGTCAAATCTGGGGGTCAAGAGGGAGGGGACAGGATCTTCTCCGCTGCACCCTGTGATAGGACAAGGGGTAATGGATATAAACTACAGCACAGGAGGTTCCACCTCAATATGTGGAGGAACTTCTTCACTGTGAGGGTCACAGAGCACTGGAACAGAGAGGCTGTGGAGTCTCCTTCTCTGGAGACTTTCAAGCCCCATCTGGATGTGCTCCTGTGTGACCTGTGCTGGATTCTATGGTCCTGCTGTGGCAGGGGGTTTGAACTCGATGATCTTCGGAGGTCCCTTCCAACCTCTAACATCCTGTGAGCCTGTGACCAGTCCTGGGCTGCAGCCCTGGGGAGCCAAGGCAGAGGGCACAGGAGGAAGAGGATGGTGTTGTCTCTGCCCCACCCAGGATGCTGCTGCAGTGAGCCTTCTCCCACCGTGATGGTATCCACTGGAGTCCAGCCCAGGTGTGTGAGCGCTGGGGAGGCACCAGTGCTTGGGAACTGTGGGCTGGGCACAGTGGGTAAGGCTGGGCTTTGCCTTGCATGGCATTTGCTGGGCATGCTCACTATTAGTGTGGCACTGATAGGTAATGACCTAATTGGGTGACAGATGGTTAATCAACTGTCAGAGTGGCCAGCCAGCGGTAGGTTATTTATAGGAGCCACTTTCAACCACTTTAAAACACTTTTTCACCAGTCCCCTTCTGGTTTGCTAACGCTGTGTAGCCTCTTATGAGCTGATTGCAGCCCAGAGCACCTTCTGGGGGGCCAGCTCAGGCAGGGGGTGCAGCCACGCCAGCTGTGGGATGCTGGTGAGCAGCTGGGTTGAGTGCCACTTACATGAGCCACAGCATGGACCTGCAGGAGCTGCTGAGGGCTGTGAGCACAGTGCCTTGGAGGGGGTGGCTGCATTTTGTTTGGAAGCCCAGCGACAACCACCTAGCTGTAAGCAGCGGTGCAGGCAGCGTGGGCTCCTGGCTTGCTGGGGGCAAGCTAATTGCAATGCTCCCTTCTGGCCCTGGACAGAGCAAATGTTCAAAACCCGATGCAAAACTACCTGCTGAGCACAGGAGGGGCTCACCCCTTACCTCCCCCTGAAAGCTGGCAGCTCCTGTGCTGCAGAGCTCCCCACTTCTCCAGCGGCCCCAGGAAAAGCTGTCAGACTCCCAGCTTGCAGGGATGGAGGCATTTGCTTTGCCTCCTGAGTACCAGCTGAGCAGCAGGGTGACAAAGAGGGATACATTGTTCAAAGGGAAAAAACAAAATGCCCAGACCCACCCCGCACATTGCTGGCAAGAGGCAATTCGTCTGACACAATGGCTCAGATCTGGAGCAGGATAAGGATTTCAGGGGTCCATCAACCCGTGCCTGAGGATACCAACACAGCTGCCAGCTGGAGCTGGGAGGGCAGGGGGAGCCCTGCCATCTTAGCACAGCAAATCCCGCCGGCCCTTCATCTGCTTTCTGTTTTCCTGCCTGCTTTACTGCTTTCATTGTTCCTGATGCCGAGGCACGGGAGCAGCCTGACACGAGCCTGGCAGTGACCCCAGCGGGGCAAACCCAGGCTGATGCCCACCCCCGAGGCACACAGACTCCCTTTGATGCTCTCCCTGTATTTGGCACTGTCAAGGTGCCTGCTCCAGGTCTCCAGGAGCTCTGTTTTCACACACTTTGAAGAGTGTGAACCTGTCAAACAGAACAATCCTTCACTAAACTGGTGCTATGAGTCAAGAACTAATTAACAGTTATTAGATAATGCAATTAGCACCACAAATGTCACACACACACCCCCCCCCCCCGGGTGTCCCTTCACTTTATGTGCAGGAGCCATATCCCTCTGGCATCTTCTACCCCTCTGGCATCTTCTACCCCTCTGGCATCTTCTATCCCTCCCCTCTTTTTCTTCCCTTCTCTCCTCAGATTCTGGTTGTGGCTGCACTCACTGCCCAGCCCCACACCACCTCACTCTCTCAGTTCCCTTAGGAAGGCCAGGACAAGTAGGAGGCAAGGAGTGAGTTCCTCACAGCAATGCTGCAGCAAATATGCCCTGGCCCCAGCCCTCTGCACCCAGCTGGAGCAGAGGGTGATGTGTACCTTCCTCCAGGATGTTCCTGCCATGGAACAGGTCATCTTCCCTCCCTCCTGGAGACAGGCATCTGGAGCACCACAAGGTCAAATCAGTCAGGAGCTGCCATCCACAGCCACCCACTCCCTACCAGTGTGGGAGCCTCCTGGACTCAAGGTCTTTTCAGCATTGCTGCTCCTCCGGAGGGTTGCTCACATCCATGCAGAGCAAAAGCCCCACTCCTGTGGGAGCAGCTCATGCTCAGCTGGTTTCTCAAATTCCTTCTCCTACAAACCTCTTCCCCTGACTGGCATGTGAGTGTGGGACTTGGTTTCTGGTGACAAAGCCCATTGAGCATGCTGGGTGGGTACACAGCCCTGCTCACTACCAGAGACTTCACATGGACCAGCCATTGCTCCCCCCAGCCCGGAGGATGAGGCTGGGACTGAGGCAGTGACAGAGCAGGGAGGTACCTCAGTGGTGGTGCTGTGAAGAACAGAGGCTGTGGAGGGGGCAGATGGAGACTGTGCAGTACAGGGAGCAGAGGCAGGGGCCACTGGAGCAATAGGGCTACTTGCTCCAACAGCTCATCCCACAGCTTGCAGTGCCACCATGGCATACACAAATACCAGCCTCTCCTGCTGCCCTTGCCATGCCCTTGGGGAAGGGCACCAGTTCCTGCCACTCAGGGAACAGACAGGCTGGGTAGGAGGAAGCTGACCCTGTCCCACATGGGTTGAGTGCTCAGCAGGTGCTTGGTGACTAACTGCACTTGCTGGAGCACCTGGCTCTAGCCAGTACAGACATTATAGGCATGGGATAATCATTAGCAATCCACGTCAGGAATTTCTCCTTTGCCATGTGGCAATGGGCTGCAAAGCACTTTGGAGGGGCTGACAGGTTGGGAAGGCTTGCTGGAGCGACACACGAGGTGTGCAGCAAGGACACAGCAGGAGCTTTCCACCCTGCCCTTGGCTGTCAGCCTGTGACCACGGAGGGGTGAGCAGGACTTGATTTGCTCTCTAGCTCTGGAGCTGTCTCTTCACCTAACAATGGTGGCACCCACGATCTCGGGCGGTGAGGCAACCTTGTTGTGCCAAGTGCTGCCCAAAATCAGTGGATCCCAGTCAAATGGCAACCTTCTCTGCTTGGATCTGCAGCTGCCTGTGCTTCTTGTCTTTATCTGAAATTTGCAAGATGCTGGGTAGGAAGGGAAAGGCATCTCCTTGTCTTGAGGACATGCTTGCTGAGTGCCCCAGTGGCCACAGAAACCCTCAGCCCAAGAGATGCTAACAGTCAAGAGTTGGAAGCTCCTGATGGCTTTGATGGAGAGGAGAAAACCAGCCACAACTCCCTGCCAGAAGTCCTAGGGGGGAAGGAGGCTGATGGTGGAGTTTGCTGTAGTAGGCTGGAAAGAGCAGGTCTGGGAGAATACCTGCTGAGTGCTGCAGACAAGGGATGGCATGTGCAAGCTGGAAAGTCACTTGCTGTCACAGGTAGGGGCTCAGCCCCAGGAGCCCTTCTGGTGTGTCCTCTTGAGCTTTGCCAAGGCAGAATCTCCTCCCTGGCTGCACTGCCAGCATGGAGAGAAGGGCAAAGGGGGTAGAAACAGGGAGGGTGATCTGGGATGGTTGGTTTGAGGAGGAGAGGAGAAATGTGCTCATGGAAGTGCAACGGGAGAGGTGGGCATTCGGGGGGGGGCTTTTAATGAGAAGTCTCCAGGGCCTGGAGAGGTCCCTTGTTGTCTGGAGTCTTCACAGCATGAGGGACAGTGATGCTGCTGGCATGAGAGTGGAGATGGAGCCAGAGTGCTGAGGCTGTTGCGGTTCTCCTGCATGCTCTCTCCATCTTCGGGCACATCCTGTGGATGCAGGCAGCTCCCTGCATGGAATCATAGGATGCATTGGGTTGGAAGGGACCCTGAAAGGTCATCTTCTCCAACCTCCCTGCAGCAAGCAGGGAGCTGGAAAGTCACTTGCCTGATCTGGTTGCATCACACAGCCCTGGTGCTCTCCATCCCTAAGGCAAATGGCAGGATCCATCCCGAGTGCCTGGGCAGCTGTGACACACAGCTTGGTCAGGTGCTCTGAGACCTGCTGAATTCATGCTACTCCTGCCCTGCTCCATCTCCAGATAGAGCAAAGGCAGAACCAGGCTATCCCAATGAGTTTGGAGATGGGGGTCAGGGGCAGAGAGATGGAGGGATGGAGAGAGCAGATGGAGAAAGAAGGATGCCCAGTACAGGCATGGCAGAAAATAGCCATGGTGTCTGTGGTGAGGGTGCGTGGTGTTCCCATCTTCAGGCTTCTACATGCTGTTGTATGTCTGTGCTGTACATAACTTCCCCTATGAAGAGAGACAGATATCCCTGAGGCTATTCAGTCTTCAGAAGAGAAGCCTGAGAGGGGATCTCATCCGTGTGTATAAATATCTGAGGGGTGGGTGTCAGGTGGAGGGGGCCAAGCTCTTTTGGGTGGTGCACACTAATAAGACAAGAAACAGCAGGTTCAAGCTTGAACATAGAAGGTTTCACCTCAACATGAGGAGAAACTTCTTTACAGTGAGGGTGATGGAGCACCGGAGCAGGCTGCCCAGAGAGGCTGTGGAGTCTCCTTCTCTGGAGACTTTCCAAACCCACCTGGATGCATTCCTGTGCAGACGACCCTGGGTGATGCTGCTTTGGCAGGGGGGGTTGGACACGATGATCTCTGGAGGTCCCTTCCAGCTTCTAACGTACTGTGATACTGTAACTTCACACTGCTCTTGTTCCCTCTCCTACCCTCAGGCAGGAGGTTGCTTTATTTCTGCCCTTCGGTGAAGGCTCATTTTCAATACACCCGTGAGAGTCCTTCACCCTGCAGGACTCACCTGAGGCTGCAGCTGCCCCTGCCTCAGCACACCAGTTTCCAGCATGACCTCTGGGTGGCATCCAACGACGTGCCAGTGGGGCTGCGCCGCTCTCCCTCCTTTGTTTCTCGTGTCCTCCACAAACAGCTTTACGGAGCGGGACGAGGAGGACTTTTCTTACCTCGGCCAGGGCTGCTAATTAACCAAACGCACCTAGAAGAGGAGGCCGGTTCACAAACTCAGGTGGAAAAGTGAAACCCTCGGTTTAGCAGAGACGAAGGCAAGGTTTCTTTGCAAGGTTTTCGAAGTCTCTCTGGAAGAGCTGGGGTAGATGTCTGCTTGATTGCTATCTTGTCTGATGGGGTTGATTAGCTGTTACAAGAGTGACAGCTCAATCTCCCCATCTCACTAAAGTGAGGAATTTAAACCTCATTTCCATTGTGCTGAATCCAGCCCCCAAACTGCCACGATTACACATTTCTATGTCACTTTACACACTTATCACCTCCTCTCACATCCCTGGCTAGGTGCCCAGGCAGCATGGCAGCAGAAAATGCTTTCCCCCTTTCCCTTGATGCATCTCTTGTGCTTGGAGCTGGATGCAAAGCTGGGCAGTGCCAGTGGGCTTCCTCGCCCCGCCAGTGCTTAGCTTTGAGTATCCACCAATGGATGTTGCTTTCTTTCCAAAGAACTTTGTCTCAGTAGGCCACATGTAATGGGCTCAGAGAATGGTGGTGCAGAGGTATTTCTCTGTCCCTCACCTACTTCATCCCCCTGTGCATTTAAGAAAAGCCCAGCTGCCATGGCAGGTGTAGCCCTGCTGAAGCAGAAGCTGCCTTAATGGCAGCTACGTTGCTAGCCTGGTTTAGCATCTCGGCAGCTATGCTTCCATTTTCTCACCCCTGCATCTCTTTCAAAGGCAACCCCTGGGTCCCTGGTGCTGCCTGAGGTCATGAGTTCCACCACTGCTGGGTGAAAAGCCAGCTCTGATGTAGGAGAGCAGACCTTGGCTGTTTACTGGCGGCAGACATCTCCCACAAGCACAAGGCAAAGGCATTTCTTTCGAAAGACTTTAGGAAGCAACCCCAAAGCCCTGCTTGGGAGCGGTGCGCGTCAATGGTGTGTTCAGATGCTGAGCCAATTCATCTCCAGGAGCCCCAGGGGTTTGGAGCCAGCACTGTTACCCAAGCCAGTTGTCAGACACACACTGTGCCACGTGCTCCTGCTGCCTGTGCCAACGTGGACACCTGCCCACTCCACCGCTTCCTGCTGGGCTACCAGCAGCAGCACCCATGGGGCTGGGTGGACAAAACCCTTGCCCTGGGCACTGAGTGGGGCTGCTGGAGAGGTTGCTCTTGCTGGCGTGGTGGGGTCAGGATGCTCCCAGCACCTAGGGTGAGGCTGGTAAAAGCCCAAAAGCTTTTTTGGGGCCTGGGTGGTGTAGGAGAGGCAAGTCCAAGGGGAAGCTCTCCTGAGCAGTCCACCTCCTCCAGTACCTTTCCTCCTCTTTCCTCTTCCAGGAAATTCCCCTTCATCCCAGCACATCAATTTTGGGCCATTCCTTCTTTTTTTTTAAAGGTCCATTCTCCTCTTACCTTGTTGAGGGGGGAGGGGGGTGGTTAACCACAGGCATCTTGGTTTGGAGAAGGTAGTCTTTCTGTCCTTAACTCTTTCCACCTTTCATAAACAATTCCATGTAGCAGCCTGAGATGTGTCAGGCTTCACCCTGTACAGCTGCACAGCTGGTGTGGCTGCAGCTGCAAGATGAAGTGGGACTGTGGGAAGGGGCCAGCATTTCCCATCGTGATCACTGGCTGATGGCACTTGTGCAGCCCACTCCCTCTCCTGCGCCTGCCAGGACTGGGCTGTGAACCAGGTCAGGCCAGAGTACCTGGTTCCAGCCTTATCTGGGTTGTCAGCATCTGCCTCTGAGCAATGTCACCTCTCTGTCAAGGCCACCTCAGCTGGACAGGTTGGTACCTCGCAGTAAAACACTGTGGGGCTCACACTGGGCTGAAGCTGTAGTGTAACTTGCTGTTTTCCTTGTCCCAGATGTAATCTTCCAGAAGGAGCTCTTTGCTGCGAGAGACACAGGTGAGCGGAGTGGACCATGGCAACGGCTTTGCTGCATAGTCCCCTCCTGGGGAGATGCTTTGGGGAGGCCATCAGGACACGCTTGGGGCATACTATAAACTTGTTTTGCTCCCTGGGGCAGGGCACTAGCTCCTGTCCTTGCAGTGAATGCTGTGCATCACCACTGGGCTTTGCAGCTCCCTTCCTCCTGCAGCCCCTTGGCCTCTCTGCCTGCCTCCCTGGGGTACACGGGGGCTCTGCTCCAGCTGGGAGGTGGCTCCTGGCCCTGCAGAGAAGGGACTGTTGCATCCTGGCCCAAGGGCTGTCTCCAGCCCTGTCCCCACTCCTCTCCCCACAGCCCAACGTGCCTCCTCCTTTGCTAAACGGGGACACGAGAAGAGCCTTCAAAGAGCTCTTGGGGAAGGCTGCACTGGCAGAGACAAACCCAGTAAGAGCAGGAGATTGCTGAGCACTAACCAGGAGCGGTGCTGGCCGGGGAAGCTGAGGTGGCACCAAAGGCTGGCAGGCGTAATTCTCCCTTTGTGTCCCTGCTTGCCTTGCAGACCCCATGCACAACCTCTCTGCTCAGCCCTGGCAAGCGAAGATGGCCAATCTGACCTATGACAACTTCACCCTGGGCAACCGCTCCGAGGTGGCCATCCAGCCCCCCAGCAACTACAAGACGGTGGAGCTGGTGTTCATCGCCACGGTCACCGGCTCGCTCAGCCTCGTCACCGTGGTGGGCAACATCCTGGTGATGCTGTCCATCAAGGTGAACCGCCAGCTCCAGACTGTCAATAACTATTTCCTCTTCAGCCTGGCTTGTGCAGACCTCATCATCGGGGTCTTCTCCATGAACCTCTACACGGTCTACATCATCAAAGGCTACTGGCCGCTGGGGGCCGTGGTGTGTGACCTGTGGCTGGCCCTGGACTACGTGGTAAGCAATGCCTCCGTCATGAACTTGCTCATTATCAGCTTTGACCGCTACTTCTGTGTCACCAAGCCCCTGACCTACCCAGCCAGGAGGACCACCAAGATGGCAGGGCTGATGATCGCAGCTGCCTGGATATTGTCCTTCATTCTCTGGGCGCCTGCCATCTTGTTCTGGCAGTTCATTGTGGGCAAGAGGACGGTCCCCGAGAGAGAATGCTACATTCAGTTCCTCTCCAACCCAGCAGTGACCTTCGGCACGGCCATTGCTGCTTTCTACCTGCCCGTGGTCATCATGACGGTGCTGTACATCCACATCTCCCTGGCCAGCAGGAGCAGGGTGAGGAGGCACAAGCCTGAAAGCAGGAAAGAAAAGAAAGGCAAGTCCCTCAGGTTCCTGAAGGGCCCCGTGATCAAACAAAACAACAACAACTCCCCCAAGAAGGCTGTGGAGGTGAAAGAGGAGGTGAGGAACGGGAAAGTGGATGACCAGCCCTCGGCACAGACAGAGGCCGCTGGCCAGCAGGAGGAGAAAGAGACCTCCAACGAGTCCAGCACCGTCAGCATGACCCAGACCACGAAAGACAAGCCCACAGCAGAAATCTTGCCGGCGGGGCAAGGGCAGAGCCCAGCCCCGCCCCGCGTGAACCCAACGTCCAAGTGGTCCAAGATCAAGATTGTCACCAAGCAAACCGGGACCGAGTGCGTAACGGCCATCGAGATTGTCCCGGCCAAGGCAGGAGCCTCTACCCACAACTCCCTGTCCAACAGCCGCCCCGCCAACGTCGCCAGGAAGTTCGCCAGCATCGCCAGAAGCCAAGTGCGGAAGAAGCGCCAGATGGCAGCCCGGGAGAAGAAAGTCACCCGCACCATATTTGCCATCCTCCTGGCCTTCATCCTCACGTGGACGCCGTACAACGTGATGGTCCTCATCAACACCTTCTGCGAGACCTGCGTGCCCGACACGGTGTGGTCCATCGGCTACTGGCTCTGCTACGTCAACAGCACCATCAACCCCGCCTGCTACGCCCTCTGCAATGCCACGTTCAAGAAAACCTTCAAGCACCTCCTCATGTGCCAGTACAGGAACATTGGCACGGCCAGATAAGCTGGCGCTCAGGGACCGCTTCGGCAACATTCCGGAAGCTCTTCCCTTTGCCTCTCTTGCTGGGGAGGGTCCTCTGCTCCCCACCCACGGCAGTGCAGACTGTACAGTGATTGCAGATGATGCCCTTCATCCAACACTGACAAAAGCCCAAGGCACCGCTAAGGTGCAGCTCCTTCCGGTCACCCTGGGACTAGCCTGGGGAGCCAGTGGGCAACCCGGAGGCAAGAGGAGGAGGTGCGGTCACCGGGAGCCCTCACCAGCCTCCTGCTCTTGAGAGGCTGGCCGAGTGGCATCAGTCTTTGTCCCAAGACTGGATGCCTCTTCTCCTCCTGGCTGGCCATCTCCAGGGCATCAGAGCTTGTCTGCATGCAGACGGTCTAATGCTGGATGCTTTCAACAGGCTTTTAAATCGGTCATTACCCAAGAAATGAGAAGAAGCCAGGGCCACACGTTTGCCAGCCACCTTGGACCAGGCTGGCTCAGGCATACTCACAGGGAGTCCTGCTGGCCCAGTCAGGTCTCCTCCCAAGGCAGCCAAGGTGGCACCCTAGCAGATGTGCCAAGCTCCTTCCTTTCCCTTGAGAGATGCCTTCGTACATCCTTACCCAGGGACTGAGGAGAGGAAGTTTTGCCTGGGCTTCAGATCCATTCTATCCTTCAAGCCCTTTCTGCCCACAGCCAACAAATGGCTGGACAGACAGACAGACAAAGCTAAGCATCTCATTCCTGGGTGAGGCATCACTTCTTACAATGATGGAAACTAAAACTGCAAAGAAAAGCAGTGGTGTGGTGCAAGACTTCTCTCCATGGCCTGGGGGAAACGTAGCCCCTGAGAAGTGGGCAGCAGCAACAGTGGAAATAACTGTCCTTGGGAGGGATGGGAGGAGATGAGGGGCTTGGAAGGGATTGGGAAGAGGGTCTGCAATATGGCTTAGGTGCCCTGTGTCTCATCTGGGCCATGAGCAGGTCCCCACTGTCTCCTTGCAGGTGTGGGGGACCCGATAATGCATGGCTCTGGGGGTGGGAGAAGACAGTGGTGGCCTCTAGCCCTGCTCCTGCCCCAAGTACAGGGGGACACCCCTGGAAGGCCAAAGGAGCTGGCTGCTGAGCTTTGTAAATGAACGTAACCCTGTCGTCGGTGTCGTGGCGGAGCCCTCAGCATGCAGGCTTCAGCCAGCCTCTCCAGCCCCCTCCCAGCCTAGCTGTGTGTGCAGCCCAGACCACCTTGGAGCTGCTCCTCACCTTCTCCCAAAGCTGAGTCTCTGCAAGAACTCAGTGGATAGAGCTGGTTGCAGATGACAGACGGGACGGGGCCACACTGGCACCGGCAGACTCCGTGTCCCACCTGTCCTTCCCACGCCCACGCTGGGGTGATGCTGTGCAACCTGGAGAAAGGCTGCCCTGGCCCAGAGGGGGACACCCCCTCCCCACCTCAACCATTGCCTTTAGGATCATTCACACAGCGGTGCCCAAAAGGCCTGGTAGGCTTTTGGTTGTTTTTTTTTCCTTTCCAAACTGTTAAAACCGTGGCCCAGCCCTCCCTGAGACAAATAAAGACCTCGGACCAGAAACCGGCGGCCCTGGCGTGAGCAGTGAATGAGTTGTTGCCATCTGGTTGCTCCTCCCCAGCCTCCTGGTGTCACCTACCAGTCACACTTCCTGCAGCACACAGGTGCCAGACCCTTCCCTCTTTCCCAAGATCAAGGAGGGAAGCATCCCGAAGTGCTGAGAAGAAGCTGTGAGGTCTGAGCCATGTGCCTGCTCCAGGACCACATGTATTTAGGGTGTCAGGTAGTGATAGGACTAGGGGGAATGGAGCAAAAGTAGAAGTGGGTAGATGCAGATGGGATGTTAGGAAGGAGTTCTTCACCATGGGGGTGGTGGGACACTGGAACAGGTTGCCCAGGCAGGTGGTAGAAACCTCATCCCTGGAGGTTTTTAAGGGCAGGCTGGATGTGGCTGTGAGCAACCTGCTGTAGCGTGAGGTGTCCCTGCCCAGGGCAGGTGGGGTGGACCCAGGTGATCCTTGAGGTCCCTTCTAACCCTGACAATCCTCTGTGTGTGGCACCCATGACACCACCAGCAGCCACACGGTGACTTCACTGCTGCTCCTGGTGTGGGTCAGAAAAGCTGAGCTTTGCTGGGGTTTCCACCCCTGTGAGGAGGACAGGTGGCTTAGGACACTTTTATTAAAAGATTTTTATTGGAAAAGAAAACAAACCCCATTTTCCAAAAGAAGTGAGAGCTCCCACCCAGCACCAGTGTTGGTGTGCCAAGGGCAGAAGGGCTGCAGCCCTGGCATGGACACAGAGGGTTGGAAGTGATGGAAGAGAGGGGATGCGGTGGTTCTTAGGGACAATGGCTTTGTTTTCTCTGGCCCAGGGGATGCTGGATAAAGCCCCCCCAGCTGAGAGCAGTCTTCATGGGAGTAAGGGGCATGAGTGATGGGGTCACTTGGGCATTCAACACCCAGCCCTTCCTCCTGGTATTGGTACCTGGCACAGGAGCAAGAGGGCTCCTGGCCTCACCCCAGGATATGCTAAAGGCATCTCGTTTGTGCCAGAGGGTGGAAAAAATGTGTGCTCCCATTCCAGCTCTGCAGGCACATCCCAAAGAACCTCCACACCTGCTGAGAGGAGACAAGCAGGACACGCCAGCAGCGGTGGTGGCGCAGCAGGGAGAGGGACAGCCCCTCCTGTGGGGCAGGTGGGTTTGCTCTCTACAACACTAGCGATTAAAACAAAGGCATCTCAGTGAAAGATGAGGTCACAGAAAGGAGGAAGGAGAGGAGGAGGAAGACTGGAGCGTGGCTGGCTGCAGCTGGGCATCCAGCCCTGTAGGCACCACGTCAAAGGGCCGTTGAGGATACTGGCTTCTCACTCTAGTCCTTCCCCTTGCCCTTCTTTGCTACATGGGAGAAGCACAGAAGAGAAGAGTTAGTGTTCTGCTGGCAGCTCACCAACCCCACAGGCACTGCCATGGCAGCCAGCACGGTGCAGCCTCCACCCAGCAAGCAAAGCTATGTTTTGCCCCAGCCCCACTGAAGAGAGGGGGAAATCTCTCTCTCACCAAAGCTAGAAGAGACCAGGTTTTTTCCTAGCAGCACCTGCATCCCACCCAGCCACCAGCTGGACTTTGGGGCTGTCATATGTGCTGATGCAGAGGGAAGAGCATCCCATGTGATGCCTCAAACCACCAGCAAAACCCAACCCAAAGGGACCAAGCTAGCCCTAGAGAGACCCTGCCTTTGTTCCCAGCAGGACTCTTTCAGGGATGGGAGTGCTAGGGACTGACCTTTGGCCTTTGATTTGATCTTGGAAGAGCAGGGCTTGGTCACATAGACAATCTCCTCGCACTGGGCATTGTACAGGGCTTTCTTCAGGATGCCAGAGCGAGTCTTCACACCTGTCTGAGAGCTACACCCACCCCAGCTCTCAAATTTGTACTTGCAGTCAGCTGTGGAATAGAAAGGAGAGGTGTCAGAGCTGGTCAGGACCCAGTACGGGCACCAGCCCTGGCCACCCAGCCCAGGGTGGTCCCCAGATATCCCACTGCCATGCACCCACCTCCAAACTTCTTCTTCCAGTTGCAGGGGATCTTGCACTTGAGCTTCTTGCTCTCATCTTTGCACGTTCCCTCGCGGTAGCCCAGGCCACAGTCCTTGCTGTTGGGGACACAGGGGCCCCAGCGCCAGTCCTCGCACTCGGAGATGTCCTTCTTTACCTTCTCTGCAAGGCAAGGGGGAGCAGGTGCTCGCTACAGGGACACAGGAGCATGCCCTGGGCTGCCCCCTAGCCCACTATTCCCGTGCCCCAGGCTGCTCCTCACCTTTCTTGTTCTTGCCAGCCTCAGCAGTGGCAGCCAGCAGGATCAGCGCCAGGAGGAGGAGAAGGCCCCAGACACGCATCCTGCCTGGGGAGGAGGGAGAAGGTGAGGGCACAATGCAGCAGGGAGGAGGGGGCAGAGTGGACTGCAGGTAGCCTGCCTGGGCATGAGCTGGCACCTGCCTCCATTGTACACAGGTATGTGTGGGGGTGTGTGTTTGTGTGTATACACCCCCATGCTCTGCTCAGTGCCATCCTTTAGACCATGTGTAGTAGTTTGCAACAGGAGGGTCAATTTTGCATCTCACCAACTGCCTCCAGCCACAGAACTGTTGGGCTGGGAGCCCGTTCCCATCCCTGCCATCCCCCATGGCCTGCATGTGGCCGAAATAGTCTCTGCAGGAACCTCTGCATCCCACACAGCAGCTGGGAAAGGCCCCTCCATTGGGTGCACCCAGGACCAGGCTGCTGCTTCTGCCTGCAGAAAGCAATGCAGCCCCACACCTGCATGCTGGCAGCAGGGGTCTGCTCCCTGGTGCAAGTCTCCAGCTCATTCCACCCTCTGTTTCTCCATGGCTCCTTTATCTGGCACCCAGCATCCTGCTGCCTCCCACCGATTCCCAGGACCAGGGAAGTATGGCTACCATGGCACCTTTCTCCAGCTCCAGAGCAATCCAGGAAGGGGAAAAAAAGCCTAGCAAAACCAAAGGTGCTGTCTGAGAGCTAAACTAGCAGGTCAAACCAGCAGAAAAGCTGGCACAACCTGAGTGCTTGCAGGAGAGACAGAATGGGAGAGCTGCGCCCACTGCTGGCACCTCAGCTGGCAGCACAGCACCCACCGTGCGGTGAGGGGGTGTGCACCCACCCGGGAGCAGGTCAAGGACAAGGGTGCATGCAAATAAGGGTGCAGCTCCCAGGGGCCTGCTTCCCTTACCCTGCCCAGTGGCCTTAGGCCAGGTGACAGCTTCCCTCTGGCTGCCACCATGAGACTCTGTAGCTAACAATGGGGGCCCTGCTCCCAGCAGGAGTGCAAATGTACAAAGCCAGCATGTCAAGTCTGGCAGCCCCTTCCTTATTCCCCCAAAGCCTTTTAGGATGGCATTCACATCTGCCTGGCAGCAGCAAGCCGAGAAACACATTGCACCGGCCCTGTGGCTCCATCCTGGGCTTGGCAGGAGTGGTCAGGACACACCATGTGCCCCAGGGGAACAGTCAGTACAGGAAAGAGCCTGAGGCCAGCGTTTGCTCCCTGCCCCCAGGCTCCCCAGGCAGCCTGCTGGAGAGAGCAGCTCCCCACATTATTTAGGCTCCAGCGCATTCACCTTTCATGCGTCCGCCGCCGGCTCCGCTCTGCATTGAACTGTCACAGGGAATTACACAGCCTGGCTGGCTGAAGTGGGTGAGAGCTGCTTTCCCCCTCGCCTCAGTTCAGCTGGGAGCCATCCTGCCCAGCACGGCACCGCTCAGCCCTCTTCCCACTCAGCTGCCTTCAAAAGGGCAAGAGCTTGGCCCAGACGGGCTGGTTACAGATGGCTGAGTTGGGGCTGCACTGAGTTGTAAGCACTCCTGTCCCACTTTCTGCAGCAGATCATCTGGGGCATTGGACACCCACACTATTCACACATCCCCCTGCTCTCTGTAAGCTCCTTCCATCCTTTTCTGGAGAGCATTTCCATGTGTTTCTTCACTGGCCTCCCAGCCTGGCTCCTGCAGCTCAGGTCCTGCAGACGCAGACTCTGAGCACCGAGGGCAGACAGCCCAAACTACTGTGGTCACCCCTGCCTCGCCTCCAGGCATGGACACCCTCTGCTCCCAAGTCATGGGTGCCATGGGGCCCTGCCCCTGTCTACACAGGAATGTGAGAGGGGCAGGTTCCAAGGGGCAGCCCAGCTACAGCCCGAGGGGCTCCTGGGTGGCTCCCACACTCTGCCCAGCACATCACATCCCCCTTGCAAAGGTCTGTGGGGACCCTCAGCCATGGCTCATCCCTAAACATTCATAAGGGAAAGGGAGTGCAATTCTCCAGCTGGTTTTCCTGGCAGCCTGGTCCCTTCTTTGTCAGCCAAACAAGAACTGTTCTTGGTAGGGTTGCCAGTGCCTTCAGCTGTATTCACACAGGCCAGCTTCTCCCACATCCCTGCAGGGCCCTGGCTTCTCTCCTCTCAGATCCCAGATGGCTCTCACGCCACGCCAGTCTCTCTCAGGAATGGGCTGCATGACCAGAGAAGTTTGGAGCCTGCCTGCACCATTGTAGTCCCCATTTTCCCTTTCTCCACTAGCTTCCCTGGCTTTGAATAATCTATGATCAGCTCTATTAAAATAATAAGAGGCCTGGTGATGCTGAAGCAGAGCCCAGATATTCACCACTGCAATGGGAGAGCGTAGAGCCCTCTCCAGAGCCTACTCGGGGTCAAGCAGAGACATTGGCAACTGCATCTCCTAATGCTGACCACACCATCTCCCCCAGCTCCTGTCTCCTGATGCTGCCCTGATGGTCTCTTCTCCCAAGTGACTAGTGATAGAAGAGGAGGAAATGTCCTCAAGTTGTACCAGAGCAGGTTTAGATTGGTTATTAAGAGACAAAAATATGTACTGAAAGAGTGTTCAAACACTGGAACAGGCTGCCCAGGGAGGTGGTGGAGTCACCATCCCTGGAGGCATTCCAAAAACGTGTGGAGATGGCACTTCAGGACCTGGTTTAGTGGGCATTGTGGTGTTGGGTTGACAGGTGGACTCAGTGATCTTAAAGGTCTTTTCCAACAGAACAGATTCTATGATTTTCTCCAGGAAGCAGGGGCCCCTGGACCGTGAGCCCCCCTCTCAGCCCCTCTTTCAGCAGCGGTACCTCTTGCTTCGGCTCAAATTGCAGCTGGCTCTGGCAGAGCTGGGCGCACTGCTGCTGCCCTCCCTTCGAGGGCTGAGCTGTTTCCCAGGACCTGGGCAAGGAGCCCAGTGCCCGGGGAGCCCATGGCTCGGGTACCCAGTGCCTCCCCG
Source organism: Dryobates pubescens (assembly GCF_014839835.1). Lineage (NCBI taxonomy): Eukaryota > Metazoa > Chordata > Aves > Piciformes > Picidae > Dryobates > Dryobates pubescens. Next base: position 4,774,607 of record NC_071616.1, read on the forward strand.
CCCCTCAGCAGGAATTTCCCTGCTGCCAGGAGAGGGGAGACTGAGCTTTTCCATCAGCAAAGGCATGACCCCGATGGGCATGACCAGGAGACTGCCGGAGGTACGCGAGGAGGGCAGAGCTGCGGGGGCTGCAGGGCTTCCCAGCAGACGGCCTCGCCGTCCCCTCGCAGCGCGGAGAAGGTGCTCCGGGGTAAAAGGGTTTGCCCTGTTTTCTCTGGGGCAGAGAGGAGAGCAAGCAGCGCCTGTCCACGCTTCCACCTTCTGCTCCCTCCCCGTGACCCCAGCACAGCCTCTTTCTCTCCGTCCGATCCCCCCCATTCGCCCCCCGGAAAGGCTGGCGGTGGCCGAGCCCGCTCCACGGCAGCTCCGGACGGGGCATCTCCCACCACCTGAGCCCTCCCCGGACCGTTGTGGGGATGCCTCCCTCCAGGCAAGGGGATTCGACTCACATCCCGGGCCACTACCTCGCCCCCTGCTTGCTCACCAGGAGTCCTGTCTCCCCACCAGACTCCTTCAGACACTCTCTTGTGTCTTCATAGGCGCCCCTAGAACCCCTGCCCCAAACCTACTTCTTGCTGCAGCTTCTCTCCTGCCAGGGCCATGTCTGCCACCCCGCCAAACCCCTTTGCCCCGCCGGGAAGCCCTCAGAGTTACCGCCGCCTCTCCGGTGAGGCCAGGGGGAGGTCGTGGCTCGCTCATCCCCGCGGGGGCGAGGGCTCGGAAAGCGGGGGCCCGACCTTGCGTACCGTGGAGAGCCCACACTCACCTGCGGTGGGAAGCGGGGTGCGGAGCGGGGTGCGGGATGCGGCGCGGAGCGGAGCGGAGCTGCTGCCTTTGTGTGGCGGCCGCGTGCGGAGCCCCCGCGCAGCGCACAGCGGCCCCTGACGTCGGGCTCGGCTGGCAGCAAAAAAGGTGGTTTTTTAACCCAAAACTTTTCACAAGCTCCTCCTCTGTCCCCCCCCAAGCCCTCCCCTCCCCGTGCAGGCACAAAGGCACCTTCCTCCGGGCTCTGCTGAGCGCTGAGGCTCCTCGGCGCGCACCAGCGAAGCCGTGGGGGTTCAGCTGGCCTCCCCGAAATTAATGAGCGGCTGAAAGGGTGTAAGCTGGGCAGGGCTCCCCTCGGGTCTGCCCCTCATGAGACCCACTGCAGTTGGTCAGAGTGAAGCAGAACACCCTGCGTCTCTTAACAGCTCCGTGGATGGACCGAGCTTTCACGGTCTCTGCCCTTCCCATCCTTCTCCACTTGCTCGTGGGAGGGTACCTGCTTAGCACTTGAAGTAGCACATCACTTTTATGCTGACCCAGCTGTTTCCCTAGCCCCATCCCTCATGACATGCCCGTCTCCAGCTCAGCCAAGCTGCCACCAAGCAGTGGACCAAGCAGTGATAGAAGCTCAGACTGGGGATGAAAGGGCATTGCAGACATAACCGCTCCCTTCCCCCCATCCACCTCCTTTTCTTAGGAGGTGAGGAGATGCAGGGGCCAAGCCAGCTCCCTTCTGGAGTTACCAGTCAGAAAGACGATCGTCGTGCCAGAAGAATGGGGCTTACCAATTACCCTGAAGGAAGGCTGAGAGCCGGGCTGCCACAGGTGGGGCTGGAGGGGGCTGTTTTTTATGAGCTGCTTCACAACCAGGAATCGCTTTCCGAGAGATTCCTGCATTTAACTCACACCCTGCCGGCAGTTTCCTGAACATCTGCAGAGGTTTTGAGGAGGGCTGACAACACCGGGAACATGTCATCGTCCCTCCTTCACAGTCGTAAAGAAGAGGAAGGGCTTAAGTGTGCTGCTTTTGGCTAGGGCTTGGTGGCATCAGGTTTGCAAGCCTGAATTATGGGACTGTGATGACCAAACCAGGGCCTGATGGAGCTGTGAGAGCTAGGTATGGGGTGAGTGCTGCTGCTTTTCTTCATCTAGCTCCAGCCAGGAGCCAGAGACCTTGCTGGAGCCCCCAGGGCAGAGCAGCCTAACGCATGGTGAAGCCCTGTGCAAATTTTCACTCCTTCCTCCACTTCCAGTTGTTCCCACTTCCCTCCTGTGGCTTGCTTGGTCTGGGGGCTTGGAGACAGATGCTGGCAGCGTGGGAGCACAGAGATGCGTTGGTGCACACCCCTCTCAGCGATGTGGCTGTGCCAGATCACTTCGGGCCCTTTCTGAAGGATGCAGGGGAGGAGGGGAACAGCTCCTTCCCCAGGTCAAACAAGCAGCAGAAGGCCGTGTTTGCAGAAAGGGGCCTCATGCTGAGGGAAGGAGGGAGGAGACTGAGCGTGACCAACCCAGGTGTGTTTCTCTGCAATTGTTCAATTCAAGCTTTTTACCTCTAAAAGCATCACAAGATAACTCAGGGCACACCGGCTCGGCGTTTTTCATCTCCAGTCAAAGCCTGGCCCGTGGGGCACTGTTAGTGAACGGTGGGCAGTGCCAGTGCAGGGGACACAGCTCGGCAGGAGGGGGATGTTTTCCTCGTTCGGGGTTGCAGAGCAGGGAATGTGGCAGGTAATCATTCACAGGGCCATCTGCTCTCACCCCACCTCTGTTTATCTGGGGCTGGGATTGTATGGCCTCCCCTAGCATGCACACATGTAGACACCTCCAGGGGTGTTTCCAGGCCACAAGAGGCCAGGCAGATTTTCAGATCTCCCAGCTGAAAAAAAAGAAAGGGGCATGCTGAAGCCCTTCAGAGAGAAGGGTAGGGCTCTCCCCCAAAAGATAGACTGCCCCTTTCCTAACACCCCTCATCACAGCAATCATGCTTTGGGATCACTGCTCTTCACCACCATAAATTTGACACTGGGGCAGATGGAAAACTCACATTGCCACGGTTACTGATGGTTGTCTTCTCCTTCAGACATGGGCCAAGTGCCAATATGCCAGGGTCTGGGCACTGGAGTGGGGACCCTCCTCCTACCTGCACATACACCTGGTCCCTGGGCTGTCTCAGGGAGGCTGGGACAGTTTGGTGTGGCTTACACCTTCTACACACCTCCACTGTTAGCTCTGGGCATGGGCTGAAAGGCTGAATACGATGAAAGGATGTGTGTGGGCTGTTAGGGACAATCAGCTGCGGAAGGAGCTGGCTGCCAAGTCTAAGGTACAGCTCCCCAGCACCCACAGTGCCCATTTCCGGCTCCCTCAGCAGCATGCCGCTGGCCAGAGCAGTGACCTTCATTTTGCAAAGGAAAGTCTGCAGGAGAGGTGGCATTGGCCTCAGTCACCCTCAGGAATCTGGGGCTGGAAGGAGAAGCATCCCTAATCCCCCACTTTTGTAATTGGAGAGCGGTCCTCCCATCCTCCCACAGCACCGCCCAGCCCTGGAGGTAGGACCCCAAGGCTCTCCTCTGGAACTGGGAATGAGCAGGAAGAGATGCCAAACTGGCTCATCCCCAGCAGAGCAGCAGGGCTGGGGACAGCGCACCAGGAAACAAGGCCAACAGAAACATTTTGTGATCCGGAGGCTGGATGCTGGTGTAGTATCCACCAATAGCTGCACAGAAGAACCGGAGCAGGGCAGGAGCAGCAGGCTGCCAGCTCCTGACTTGTACTTCCAAGTCCTTCTGGATCACTTGGGATGCCAGTGTGCTTTCTCCCTCTTCCACATTATGCTGAATGCCAACGTGTGCCACAGAATGGGGGAGAAGGTCCCTTGAGACAGAAACCCTGTATCCAGCAGCAGTCTCAAGCTGCGCCAGGGGAGGTTTAGGCTGGAGGTTAGGAAGAAATTCTACACAGAGAGAGTGATTGCCCATTGGAATGGGCTGCCTGGGGAGGTGGTGGAGTCACCATCATTGGAGGTGTTCAGGAGGAGACCTGATGGGGTGCTTGGTGCCATGGTTTAGTTGATTAGGTGGTGTTGGATGATGGGTTGGACTTGATGATCTTGAAGGTCTCTTCCAGTCTGGTCTGGTCTATTCTATTCTATTCTATCCTATTCTATTCTATTCCATTCCATTCCATTCCATTCCATTCCATTCCATTCCATTCCATTCCATTCCAACCTATCCCACAGGGATGCTGTGCAGGAAAGCAGGCAACGATCGGGCACAGCAGGCAAGCCCCCAAGAGTACCTCCAGTCAGGAGAGGGGCAGAGGTCTCGGGACACAACCTCGCAGGCACCACGGGCGCTGTGCCCGTCCCATTCGGCAAGAAGACAGGAACTAAAACATCCATCTCTTTATTTCAATGGCAAGAAAACAACAACATCCAAACAGTCCAAGTTGAAAAGCGATGGGAAGGCAGGCTTGCACCAGGCCCTGGGCCTGCTGGAGCCGGCAGCCTCACGGAGTTACAAAAATACAGTCCTACCACAGCGCCGAGGAAACACGGACCCAGGTATTGCACAGAACCCCTGCCCTGCGCGGGCAGGGCAACCAACACCCCCTCCACCTCCGCCCCCGTACAAGCCAGGCTTGGAATTGCACAGCAACTCAGCTCACGTGTGCCACCGCGGGGCCAGGCGGGCAGGGGGACAGTGTGTCTCTCAACTACCTGTACAAAAACGAGCAGGGAAGATACAAACCGGGGAGAAAGGGCGCAGCTGGGGCTGTAAGCGCCTCCAGGCCAGGCCGTGGGGGCGGCCGCTTGGACCTCTGAGAAGATGACTTGCACCTTGTCTTGTCAGGGGCCTGCAGGCAGTGCTGATGGGAACTCCAGGCACTGCTGGAGCATCCCAGGTCTGAACGCGCTGGGATACGCCATTATTAACTGCCAATATTGCTACTGGCCCCTGGCACTGCCCTGTGCCTCTGCTCCCCACCAGAGCAGCCCCTGTTCTCCAGGGGAACTCTACCCACCGGCCAAAAAGCCTGAAGGGTGTTCTAGTTCTCTGCACTATCCTCATACCCTTTTTTTGGTATTGGTAGCAGGAGGGAATCAAATGGTGCTACCCAGCACAACCCTGTGGGCTGGGTGCGAATGCAGGTGGGACCACATAGACCCCACACGGCAGCAGAATCCTCTCCTGGGACCCAAGCTGCAAGCGGCTTTGCAAGCACTGCCCATCCAAATGTGCCAAGCAGGTCTGCAAGGCCCAGAGCCATCAGCTCTCCTCTTCTGCTAGCAACTCCTGGTCCCAGAGACAGTCAGTTCTGCAAAAGCCTTGCAAAAGCCTTGCTGAGGAGCTTGCTTGATTCTTCTGTGGATGCTCAGCACCCACAGCGTCAGCAGAAAATATTGGTCGTGGTGCCTTATGCCCCCGGGCAGGTGGCAGGTGAAATGCCAACCCACTGCAGCCATGACTCAGGGCTGGGAGCCCTGATGGTTCCTATGCATCAAAATCCCTCTTTCTGCTAAAATTGGAGAGAGCAAGTTGGTGGCCTGCTCAAGGAGCTTGTGTATGGGCTGTGCAAGCTCCCAGCTTTGCCCTGCAAAGCCCTGCACCCCGTTTGGGAGATGGCAGCAGTTGGACTCAGAGGATGGATACTGACGGGGAGGGGATGGGGGGAACCCCATGAGGGCAGCATTGACCTCTGCAGTGCCCCTCTCACCCAATGCAACATCTAGCATTGGGGTAGGGGGGTGAAGCATGGAGGGCAGCCAGATCCAAGTCAGCATTTAGGAAATGGGCCCACCACAGCCACTGCCCAGGCCAAGTGCAGCTCTTCACCCTGGCTGTGTGATGCAGTGGGCTCACAAAGAGATGCCCAGCATCAGGCTGTCCCATCTAGGCCTGCAGAGAGAAGGGTGGTGGGAGGGCTCGGTAGCCTTCCTCCATGTCATCCCTGTTCTGGGCCAGACCTCTGACTAGCTGAGTGCTAAGGGCAGCGGCTGCCCTGCTTCCAGATGCAGCAGTTCCCAATCTCCAAGGAAAGGCTGGATGCACCAGGGACTTCCCTCCTGCAGAAGGCCCTGGCAGGGCAACAGAGAACTGCTACAACCCCAGATCAACAGCAGAGGAAGAGGCAGAGGCAGTAAGTCATGGTGCTTCCCTTGGGGCAAAGTCTGAGGCTCACAGCCTGTGCTGCCTACTCACACAGCCTGTGCCTCCTGCAGCTGTGCCAGACAGGAGAGGAGGAACAGCACACGAACCTAGCCAAACATCTAAAGCAGGGGCACTGCTTGTAGGGAGGGGGCAAGCAACAATATCCCACAAGGATCATAGGTAGGAGCCTGTGGAGGGGGCACTGGCATCACTCCTGTGTACAAGGGTAACTGGGGACTTCAGCTTGGCCTGGCCCAACAAGGCTGCAGGATGGAGTCCATTCAGGTCAGGGAACTTGGTAGATGAGGGGCAAAGAGGGGGGACACACAAAGAGCCGGGCTTCAGGCTCCAAATACCCACTGTCCTCATAAAGAGAGCCTCAACCCGGCCTGGGGCAGTCTCCATCTCCTCTGGGGACCAGGTTGACAAGCAGGGAGGGCTGGGCCAGATTCACAGCTCTGCCAGTTGGCAATTGTCCTCGTCCTGCCCGAGCTGGCTGGGGCTAAGGCACGCCGAGCGCTACACAGCGGTCTCCTGGTCCTCGCGCTGGATCATCTGGTAGTGCTGTCGGGTCTCGAGGTAGGCAGCTAAGTCAGGGTCGTTGGCTTTCTCAGCCCGGTGCTTGGGGGTGTCTCCCTGCACGGGGGAGGCAAAAGAAGTCAGAGCTGAGTGCTGCCTAAACGCTGCCCAAGCACCCACAGGTGTCCCCATTCCCCCACTGGAAAGGTGACTGCGGCTGGGTCCAGCAAAGCCCACAGCCAAGCCCCAAGGCAGGCAGCAGTTGAACGTCCATGTGCTTGCCATGGAGCTAAAGCAGACTCCCAAGGAGCCTGACTTTGCTGCAGTGCTGGAAGCTGTCCCCTGAAGGGCCACCATCCCCATGCACGGGCTGGGACAGAGACCAGCCTGACCAACACCACCTCCCCGAGAGGAGACAAAGGTCGGTCTTCAGGACCTGCCCTCACCAGCCCCTCATGAGGAGACAAAGGCTGGTCCCCATGACTTGCTGTCAAGGGGCCCCTTGCGAGGAGATGAAGGCTGGTCCCCATGACTTGCCATCACCAGCCCTCTGAGATGAGACAAAGGCTGGTCCCGACGACCTGCTCTTCCCCGGTGCCGGGGAGGCAGGCAGGAGAGGGTGAGGAATGAGGGGTATGTCTGGGGAATGCCCTGGAATACCAACCCCCTCCTTCCCTCTGGCAGCCTGGCTAGTGCTCCGGCTCCCGGAGGAGGATCACATTTCACCAGCTTATTGCAGCCATCTGGACTGTGTCCACTAATGAACTCCCGCACTCCATAAAAAGCAAATCTGTTAACAGCTCCCAGCTACGGCTCCTCTCCCCTTTCCCTCCCCCTGCTCCTCATTTCTCCTCACCAAGCGCCCAGGCTCTGCCATGCTGCTTCCAAAGGCCACGGAAACCTGGCACTCTGCCTCTGCCATTGAAAACTGGCCCTGGAAGGGACGCCTGGCCTGCCCAGCTTGTCCCCTGGCAAACAGCGGGGCGTGAGCGGCTGTGGTGGGGTGCCAGGGCCTCCAGGGCAACCCTCCAGCAGCAACAATGGTCAGACACACTGCATCTCTGCCAGGCCTGGAAGTGACTGTGAACAAAAATGCCCCCCTACACCCCCACCCCGAGCATGGCTATGGAGAGGTGCAATGCACCAAGAAAGGCTCTCTTTCGCATGGGCACCCCAAGGCTGGGCACGTCCCCCAGCCCCACACGCCTCCCCCAGCAGCCACAGAGGCAGGGGGATGGAGACTGCTCTGTGCTTCTGTGCCAGCTCTTCTTATGGGCCTCTTCCCTGCAGCCCCTGAATGCGAGCAAGTGCTCATTTAACCAAGTGGGGGGAAACACCACAGGAAGAATTGAGTTTCTTTCCTGCTCCCCTGCAGCAGCCCCACTGCAGCACTGCCTGCCCACAGCCTGAAACTGGAGCTGCCCGGGCCCCTCTGCCCGGCCAGGCTGAGACACGCCAGTCGCCACGGCTCAGCCTCTTTCACTGCTGCAAGATCAGCTTGCCCCAAGCCCTGCTGCAGGTCTTAGGCTGGGTTTTCCAGCCCGGGCTGGGCTCCTGCCTGTGCAGGCAGGCTGTGACCTGCAGACCAGGCATGGCCAGTGCAGAGGGGTCCCAGACAGCTTCAAGCCCAGGCAGGTGTTTGCACAAGCATGCACAAGCCCTGCTCCCCAGGGCAGGCATCAGGGTGGGCATTGTGCCTGAGCAGGACTCCTTTTTGTGCTGGCAGGTTGGGGGCTGCTCCCCTCTTTTGGGCAGATGAATGAGATGGGGGCAGAGAGAGGCCATGCCCTAAGAGCATGCCTCTGTCAGCTGAATCTCCAGTCAGACCAGTCCCAGTGTGCACACTTGTGCTTGGCTCAGGTCTTAACCAGGACCAAGGAGAAGCAATGGGGAGCCAGAGATTGTCTGTACAGCATTTCCCTGGCAGCTGGCAGTGGGGCTGTACATTGCCTGAGGTGGCTCCCAACCTTCACTGGCCCCAGCAAGTTTACACCTGTCAGCTGGGCTCCTGCCCCATGGCCCAGACCCACGGACTGCACCTTTTTGGCTTGCTCTACATCTCTTCCACTACAGCCTGACACTTACAAGCCTCCACCAGGCAGATGCAACCACCTCCTTTATCAAAACACAACCTCAAAGCTTTCTTCCCATGACTCCTCTGCTGGGGCTGACAACTGCTCAGCACCGAGGCACGTCTCAGCTCAGCACTGGAGAGAAAGTGCTGCCCCTGCCTGCTCCCACTGCCTCCAGGCCAGCTTCACTCTCAGAGAGGAGCTCCCAGCACACCCATCACGGCCACCTGAGGGGGAGAGCGGGGGTGGGGAGCCCTGCAGATGGGAGGGACTCACAGCAAGGATGTCCTTGCTCTGACCCCGGAGGGTGGGAAGGGGGAGATGGGGATGAGACATTCCAGCCCCTTGCTTCTAATTTAATAAAACAACAGGGAGAGAAGCACCGGGAGGAGAGGGATTTAACCCCTGTGCAGCTGGGCTCCACTGGGCAAGCATGGATGCTTCATGTCAGCTCCTCTGTGGCTGCCAAAGACCCCAGCCAAAGCACCCTTGCTCTGCTCTCCCACTGGCCCCACTCTTGCCAGTCTCCACAGCCCCCTCCAAGCCCCACTGCCAGCCCTTCTGCTGTCACCTGCAGGTCTGTCTTCATGAGGGACGCCCCGGCCTCCACGATGTAGTGGCAGATAGTGCGCTGGCGCAAGGCTGCGGCCTGGTGCAAGCTGGTTTCACCACTGAGGAGGAGAAAGCAGGAGGTGTCAGATGTCCCCCCATAAATGGGGACAAGCAGCATGTGTGGGGGGTGGCAAGGGATGGCAATTCAGGGTGAGAAGCAGCTGATCACAGAATCAACCAGGTTGGAAGAGACCTCCATGATCATCGAGTCCAACCTATCACCCATCCCTATCTAATCAACCAGACCATGGCACTGAGTGCCTCAGCCAGTCCTTCCTTAAACACCTCCAGGGATGTCGACCCCACCACTTCCCTGGGCAGCCCATTCCAACGCCCAACCTCTCTTTCTGTGAAGAACTTCTAAGATCAAGCCTAAACTCCCCCCTGCACAGCTTGAGACTGTGTCCTCTTGTTCTGTTGCTGGTTGCCTGGGCAAAGAGATCAACTCCCTCTTGGCTACAACCACCCCGGATGGTTGCATGCTTGTCCAGGCATTCCAGGCAGAGGAGGGTGTGCTACTTGGGGATGGTCAGTCCAGAGTGGACTGGGAACCATGGCTGGTAGCTAGAGCAAGGCCATCTGGTAAGTGTTCAGATGGCTAATCACCTCCCAGAGGGTCTGCCCAGCAAGTTAAGGCAGCAACTTACTTCTCCTCTTCTGTGGCATCAAGGATTTCTGAAGGGGCTGTGGAGGGAAAGACAATGCAGGGTGAGTGAGACCTGGCTGGAGGGCAGAGACAGACCCACCTTCCACCTTCTGCCCAGCTGCTCTCTGCATCTTTCCATAGGAGCTGCTATTTCCATGCTGCCTGCAAAGGTGCTGGCTCCAAAAGCACTTGGGCCAGCAACAGCAGCTGATCTGAGCTGAGCCCAGGGAAGGAGAGCTGTGGATTATTACAGGGAAGTATCTAAACAGAAATAAAGCAGCCTGTATTTCTGTGGGGGCTGCCAAAAACAACAGGTCAGCTGCCCTGAAGGCAGAAGGGGGAGGTGAACAAATGTCTCCCAGAGCTGTGCTGGTGTCTGCCAGGATGCAGCGACAGCCACGGAGGCACCCCAGCACTGGCAGACAGATGCCAGGGGAAGCCCACACAGCAGGATCACAGAATCACAGAAACATTCAGGTTGGAAAAGACCCTCAGGATCACCAAGTCCAACCCAGAACCCTACTCTACAAGGGTCACCCCTAAACCATATCCCAAAGCACCACATCCAAAAAACCTTTAAACACATCCAGGCTTGGTGACTCAACCACCTCCCTGGGCAGCTCACTCCAATCCCTGACCACTCCTGCTGTGAAAAGATCTTTTCCTCATGTCCAGTCTAAACCTACCCAGCCACAGCCTGAGGCCATTCCCTCCTGTTCTGTCACTAACTACCTGTGAGAAGAGACCAGCACCAGCCTCTCCACAATGTCCTTTCAGGTAGTTGTAGATAGCAATGAGGTCTCTCCTCAGCCTCCTCTTTTCCAAACCAAACAGCCTCAGCTCCCTCAGTTGCTCCTCATCAGATTTATTCCCCAGGCCCTCCCCCAGCTTCCTTGCCCTCCTCTGCACTGGCTCCAGCACCTCCACAGCTCTCCTGTAGTGAGGTGCCCAAAACTGGACACAATACTCAAGGTGTGGCCTCACCAGAGCTGAGTACAAGGGGACAATCACCTCCCTATTCCTGCTGGACACAGCATGTCTGATACAAGGCAGGATGCCATTGGCTTTCTTGGCCACCTGGGCACACTGCTGGCTCCTATTCAGCTGCTTGTCCATTAGAACCCCCAGGTCCCTTTCTGCCAGACAGCTTTCCAGTCACACTTCCCCATGCCTGTAGCGTTGCGTGGAGTTGTTGTGGATGATAAAGCAATCTCAGAGGGAAAGGATCTAAGCCCAGGAGTCACAGAGTCACAGAATCAACAAGGCTGGAAGAGACCTCCAAGATCATCAAGTCCACCTGATCACCCAACCCTAACTAATCAACTAGACCATGGCACCAAGTGCCTCATTCTGGCTCTTCTTAAACACCTCCAGTGAAGTCGACCCCACCACCTCCCTGGGCAGTCCATTCCAACGGGCAATCACTTTTTCTAGGAAGAACTTAATTCTAAGATCAAGCCTAGATTTCCCCCTGCACAGCTTGAGACTGTGTCCTCTTGTTCTGGTGCTGGTTGCCTGGGAGAAGAGACCGACCCCCCACCTGGCTACAGCCTCCCCTCAGGTAGTTGCAGATGGCAATAAGGTCTCCCCTGAGCCTCCCCTTCTCCAGTTTAAACATCCCCAGCTCCCTCAGCCTCTCCTCCTAGGGCTTTTTTGGCTGCTGGGCTCCTGTGCTGAGGGTGGCAGCTGTGGCCCCTGCTCACCATTCTCGATGATGTATTTGACGATGTCCTTGCTCCCTGCTCTGACAGCGTGGTGGAGGACGGTCTGCCCCGACGAGTCTCGCACCATCAGGTCTCTTCCAGCCCGGTGCAGCTCTTGGAACTACAGGATTGCCAGGTTGTTTGGGATGAGCTGCCTTCCCAGCTCTATGCCCCAAGTTCCAATCACCAAGCCCCACCATCATGCCCCTGGAGTGCCCAGCAGGCTGCGTGGATATTTGTCTGGCAAGGAGCTTTATCCAGCTCAGCCATGCCACCAAGTCCCTTCCTTCCCTGTCTCACAGGAAAGGAACAGGGCTTCTTTCCAGGAACCTGCCTGGTTTCCAGCCACTACTCCTGGAGAAAGACCCTCAGCAGGAGCTGCTCCAAGGCAGTCCTGGAGCGCAGCTGGCTGCTCCGTGCCTCCCATAGCCCAGGGAAGGGCACATCAGCTGAGCAGGCTGTGGGGAGGCTGCCCAGAGACATCACTGGCTGCTCATTCACTGCACAACAGGAGTGCCTACCTTGCTGAAGTTGCCACTCTTGGCAGCTTCTATCAGAAGGTCATCTGCAAAGAAGGGAGATGGGTTGGGGTCAGATGAGTCAAGCTGTAATGCTGTGTGTCTAGTCCTGGGGCCAAGGGCTGGGCATGGGAGGCATGGAGCAGTCAGCTGAGGGTATAGCATGAGCTCCTTGAGGTGCTAACCCAGACTGGTTTAACATGGCTCCTCCACCTTCAGGCATGCAAGGGGCAAGCCAGGGGAAGGAGTGAGACATCACGTAGCTGGGGTCACAGACTTACCTCTCAGACCCAGGGAGGTGCCTGTGCAGGGGAGCAGCCTCTGCCCATGGGCAGGATGACTTGTGATGGGAGTCGGGAGCCAGATCTCCTGGGCGCCAGCCAGTGGCCGAGACGCCTCTCACCCATGACTCACTCACACTTCCAGGCACTGGACTCCACTCAAGCTCCAGGAAACTCTTTCCATTTGCTCAGCTTGGTGAGGCCCCTGACCTTGTGTTCTCACCTCCCCAGCTCCTGCCAGCCCTGGCAGAGACAACCCCCTTAACCCAGCCTGCAGTGCTTGGCTCTAAAGGTTGGGGATTAAAACCTCACCACCTCATTTCCTGCACAGTGGAGCTGGGAAGGAACCTGGCCAGGCTGCTCCACAAATTACTGTCAGCCCTCTCCTGCTCACCTCTGGGGTCACTTGCCTGCAGGGCTCCATGCTCCCACCTAACCTCATGGGCAGCAGGGATCCTGCCTGCACACAGGGCAAGGACAGGCCTAAAAACTGTGGTGGAGACCCAAAAGAGGGGGACCTGAGTGGAGGTGTGACAGGGAGTGGGATGGGACTCACCTTTGTGTGGGAGGCAGCACTCAGGCTCAGTACTGGAAAAGAAGAAGAGGTGTAACTAATCCTGCCAGTCCTGGCAGCAGATCACCCCAAGCTGCAGGCAGAGGGATGGCTGTGGAAAAGCCTGCTTGTGGCACTCTTCTATCAGGCAGGAGCAGAAGTGGGCCAAGGGACTGCTGCTCTTCAGCCATACCATCTGCTTCCTCCCTAATCTGGGGTCTTCCCCATGCCCACTTCTATTTCCACCATTGGCCCCAGCTCTGTTCCTCACTTGTACCTCAGTGGAGCTGAAAGACATCCATGCCCTTTGCCTCACAGGCCTGTTACTGGAGCTTGACCCCATGGTTGAGCCACCTGGGGATGCCCCAATGCTTCCAACGGCACTGGCAGAAGAGCAGGGAGGACAAAGTGGCACCTCACCCCTGGGTCTAAGTCAGGACTGAATTATTGCTTGCTTACAGGGAACTCCCCTATTATCTGGCCCAGGGATCAATGTTTTCCTATCACTGCCCATCCTTCCTGAGCTCCAGTGCCCCAGACTCACCTTGGGGCTGGAGAGGGGGAGGAGGAAGATGAGGGGAATGCAAAATGGTGCTCAGTGGGTGTGGCAGAAGAATCAACCAGGTCAGGCATGGCAGGAGAGGTGCCCACAGTCTGGGTGATCACTAGCTCTGGGTCCAACACATAGAGCTCGTCCTGAGAGATCTCTGTCACATAGTTGAGGTGCTCCTGAAAAACACAGGTCAGGTCCCCTCAGAAGCAAGACCCACTTCTGCATAGCTCCATTCCCTCCTATTTCATGCCTTGAGGCCCACTCACTTGCTCAGCAGAGTAATGGTGGATCAAAGAGTTCTGGGACCTGTGCTTGGAAAGCCTTTGCATCTTGTCCTTTCTATCTCCTGTCAACAGCAGATGACCTGCACCCATCTCCACATCCTCCTCTCCAGATCATTAGGGAAAGTATTTAATACTGGGTAAAAACAACCTTAGTTGGTGGGTCCCCTGACCAGCCTTGCTATGCTGCTATTCCTCACCTGCTCTGATGTATAGTCCTGCAGGCAGTGTCCACCCCAAGCCTCTGTGCACCCATGGATCCACCCAGGAGGTGCTGGGGCCGGGCCGGTGCTAGGCTCACCATGCCACCCCTCAGGGAGTGCCACAGGACAGGGCAGCAGTGCAAGACCTGTGTGTCCCTGAGGCTAAGCCTGCCTGTCAGTCTGCAAGGACATGGGACATCCCATGTGGTGATGGAAAATGAGACTCCCCTCACCTGAGCACGGTCTATCCTGTAGAACCGATCGGCTGTGGTTGCTGTAAGACAGAGACAGAGCAAGACAGAGTGATTCTTGGTGTGAGATGAAGGAGACAGGCACTTTCTCCCACCAAGAGGACTGGAACTGGACTGGAAATTGAACTATCCAGCCACTCTGTGGCTTGCACAGAGGGCACAGCAAAGTGAACAGCACCCTCTGGCCCTTCCCTTCAGGACCCTTTATCCAAGGAGGCAGGCCCTTGGGCCTACAGACCATGCACACAGCACATCTTTGCTTGATATAGAACCACAGAATTGTTAGGGTTGGAAGGGACCACAAGGATCATCTAGTTCTAACCCCCCTGCCTTGGGCAGGGACCCCTCACACTGGATCAGGTTGCTCAGAGCCGCAGCCAGCCTGACCTTCAGAACCTCCAGGGATGAGGCTTCCACCACCTCCCTGGGCAACCTGTGCCAGTGTCTCACAGCCCTCATGGGGAAGAACTTCCTCCTGACATCTAATCTGAATCTACCCATTTCTAGTTTTGCTCCATTCCCCCCAGTCCCTATCACTCCTAAAAAGTCCCTCCCCAGCTTTCTTGTAGCCCCCTTCAGATGCTGGAAGGCCACAATGAGGTCTCCTTGGAGCCTTCTCTTCTCCAGACTGAACAGCCCCAACTCTGTCAGTCTGCCTCCATATCTCCTGCCCAGTGACTCCTGGAAGGGAGGTGAGAACATGCCTAGGTAATGTATGGCCTTTCTGGGGACTTTCAGATCTTCCAGCATTATCCTGAGCAGGCAAGGCTCAGAGCTGCATATCTCAGCATTCACAGAATCACAGAAGGGTTTAGGTTGGAAGGGACCTCAAAGATCATCAAGTTCCAGGATCCCCTGCACCAGGTGAGGAATTGCTCCAATTTAATATGGTGCACTTTGTGCACAGCACTGAGAAATGGGGGCCCCAAGCAGGGCCAGGAGAAGAGGGATCTCAGTCTTCCAGTGGTTTGATTGAGTAAGGTGCCATGGACCACCACAAGAGCACGTGAGAGCTTGTGACTGCCAGGCACAGCAGAGCTGTAGGTCCAAGTCCCCATCTCCTAGGATGTCAGGAGACCTTCAAACAAGCCTCCACCCTGTTGCTGGTAGCAGCCTGTCTGAGTGCTTTCCTTTGCTCATCCCTCTTTCTTAGAGGAGAGATCAGCACAATGGGAGAGAAGCTCCAACATCAATGCTGTGCTGGAGTCAGACTCTCACAGCCACCATCCCAGGGAAGGCTGGGGACTTACAGACTCACAAAGGGAAAGCAGGACAAGTAAGAACACATTGCCAGGGTAACTGGGTTTCCATGCAGGGTAGTGTTTTCCTTGTGTCCCACCAGGCTGCTGGTGCCTACCAAGGTGAGGTTGCTGTGGTGGGACCCTTGGAGACTTGGGGAATTCTTTTCAGAGAGTGGGGAATGAAGCTCTGGCCTCTTTCCTGCCACATTTTCCTGAGCCCAGAACCTACTGCTGGGAGCCTGGCAGGAGGAGGAGAGAAAAGGTCCTGGTACAGCAGCTCTGGTAGCAACACCTGGGAGCAGCAGCAACCCTGAAGGTAGAAGCTACATCCACAGAGAGAGTGATTGCCCATTGGAATGGGCTGCCTGGGGAGGTGGTGGAGTCATCATCATTGGAGGTGTTCAGGAGGAGACTTGATGGGGTGCTTGGTGCCATGGGTTAGTTGTTTAGGTGGGTTGGATTAGTTGATAGGTTGGACATGATGATCTTGAAGGTCTCTTCCAACCTGGTCTATTCTATTCTATTCTATTCTATTCTATTCTATTCTATTCTATTCTATTCTATTCTATTCCATTCTATTCCATTCCATTCCATTCCATTCTATTCTATTCCATTCCATTCCATTCCATTCCATTCCATTCCATTCCATTCCATTCCATTCCATTCCATTCCATCGTATCCTATCCTATCCTATCCTATCCTATCCTATCCTATCCTATCCTATCCTATCCTATCCTATCCTATCCTCTCTGCCCAGCTTGAGGCTTCTCAGGCTCACTTTGCACCCCATAGCTGTGCTCTGCTGGGGAGTCAGGGAGATGAAGTGTCTCCAGCAGTCATTTCACTCAGCCAGCTTCCAGGTACAAAGGGAGAGCTCTGGAGCCCCTTGGTCAGTGAAGGCGAAGGGAGGGGAGAGGAGAGGAGAAAGCTACTCCAGGCAGGGGAGGAGCAGCATCTGGAGCCCGGGGGGGAGGCTGCTGGCACAGCGTTTGGATGCTCACGGCGAGCCTCGCTCCCAGCGTGCTGGAGCGGCGGCGCCCCCTGCCGGCACGACGCAGGAGAGCAACCCCAAAGGTCCCGCAGCGGTGGGACCAAGGCAGCTAAGCTGCAGTCAGCTCCGCAAGCAACAGACAAGCAGGTGTCCTTTGCACTGCTCACGGTCAGCAGCCAGAGGGGCGGCCCGGGGCAAAGCGCTGCTGGAAAGCACCGGGCGCAAAGACCCCAACATCCACCAATCCCGGCGTTCATGTGGCTCTCTGTGATTTGTCACTGCGGGTCTGTCCCCTCACCTCCCAGATTCACAGAACTGCTTTGGTTGGAAAAAGTGCCTAAACTCAAGTGCTGACCTGGCACTTCCAAATCCCCCACTAAGCCATGTCTGTAAGTGCCACATCTACACATCTTTTAAACACCTCCAGGGATGGGGACTCCAACACTTCTCTGGGCAGCCTGCTCCACAGCTTAACAATACTTTCAGTGAAGAAATCTTTCCTAATATCCAACCTAAACCTCCCCTGGCACAATTTGAGGTTGTTTCCTCTTGTCTAGTCACTTGTTGCCTGGGAGAAGAGACCAGCTTTCACCTCACTACAGCCTCCTTCC
This sequence comes from Dryobates pubescens, assembly GCF_014839835.1. NCBI lineage: Eukaryota > Metazoa > Chordata > Aves > Piciformes > Picidae > Dryobates > Dryobates pubescens. The sequence continues at coordinate 4,791,560 of NC_071616.1, forward strand.
AGGTAGTTGTAGAGAGTGAGGCCTTCCCTAAGCCTCCTTTTCTCCAGGATGAACAACTCAGTTACTTCAGTCACTCCTTGTAAGATTTGTGTTCTAGACATCTTTGCTGCCCTTCTCTGGACACACTCCAGCACCTCCATGACCTTCTCATAGTGAGGGGCCCTAAAGTGAACCCAGTATTTGAGGTGTGGCATCACCAGTGCTGAGCAAAGGGCACAATCACTTCCCTTCTCCTGCTGGCCACACTATTCCTGATACAGGCCAGGATGCTGTTGGCCTCTTTGTCCACCTGGGCACACTGCTGGCTCATCTTCAGCTGACTGCTGACCAATACCCCCACAGAGTCCTTCTCCACCGTGCAGCTTTACAGCCACTGCCCCCCAAACCTGTACCACTACATGGGGCTACCGTGACCCAAGGCACTTTGCCTTGTTGAATCTCATACAATTGGCCTTGACCCATCAATCCAGTCTGTACAGGTCCCTCTGTAGAGCTTTCCTACCCTCAAGCAGGTCAAGAATAGTGAAGAGGTGATTTGGAACAGTCAGCATGGCTTCACCAAGGGCAAATCCTGCCTGAAAAACCTGGTGGCCTTCTATGAACAGGTCACAACATTAATAGCTGAGGGGCAAGCAGCTGATGTCATTTACCTGGACCTGAGCAAAGCCTTTGACACTGTCCTGCACCACATCCTGGTCTCCAGACTGGTGACACATGGGTTTGATGGGTGACCACTAGATGGATAAGGAACTGGCTTGGTGGCTGCACCCAAAGAGTGGCTGTCAATGGGTCCATGTCCCAGTGGAGGCCAGGGACAAGCAGAGTCCCTCAGGGATCAGTCCTGGGACCAGGCTTGTTCAACATCTTTGTGGGTGCCATGGACAGTGGCACTGAGTGCACCCTCAGCAAGTTTGCTGATGGCACCAAGCTGTGTGGTGCAGCAGACAGCTGGAGGGAAGGGATGCCATCCAGAGGGACCTGCACAGGCTGGAGAGGTGGGCACAAGCCAACCTCAGGAGGTTCAACAAGACCAAGTGCAGGGTCCTGCATCGGGGTCGAGGCAACCCCAGGTACAAATCCAGGCTGGGCAGTGACTGGCTGGAAAGCAGCCCTGAGGAGAGAGACTTGGGGGTGCTGGGGGAGGAGAAGCTCAACAGGAGCTCTCAGTGTGCACTTGCAGCCCAGAAAGCCAATCACATCCTGGGCTGCATCAAGAGAAGTGTGGCCAGCAGGGCAAGGGAGGTGATTCTCCCCCTCTACTCGGCTCTGGGGAGACCCCACCTGGAGTACTGCCTCCAGTTCTGAAGCCCCTATTACAAGAGGGATCTGGAGGTGCTGGAAGGTGTCCAGAGAAGGGCCAGGAGGATGAGCAGAGGGCTGGAGCTGCTCTCCTATGAGGACAGACTGAAGGAGTTGGGGCTGTTCAGTCTGGAGAAGAGAAGGCTCCCAGGAGACCTCATTGTGGCCTTCCAGTATCTGAAGGGGGCCTAAAAGAAGGCTGGGGAGGGACTTCTCAGGATCTCAGGGAGTGATAGGACTAGGGGGAATGGAATGAAGCTGGAGGTGGGGAGATTCAGGCTGGAGGTGAGGAGGAAGTTCTTCCCCATGAGAGTGGTGAAGCCCTGGAATGGGTTGTCCAGGGAGGTGGTTGGGGCCCCGTCCCTGGAGGTGTTTAAGCCCAGGCTGGCTGAGGCTCTGGCCAGCCTGATCTAGTGTGGGGTGTCCCTGCCCATGGCAGGGGGGTTGGAACTAGATGATCCTTGTGGTCCCTTCCAACCCTGACTGATACTATGATAGATGGCAAACCAAAGCACCTTGCTAGCACACAGTCAGCAGCACCCCTACAGGAGAATGGTACTCACAGTCCAGGAAGCACCACTTGGGTGACAGCTTCTGGGATGACAGTGTCTTCGGTTTGGCTCCGTCTCCCTCCTGCAGTAAAAAAACCAGAGGGTGAAGTCATGTCTCCTGGCATCCCCCATCCCTGCCCAGAGCACCCCTCCTGCTTTGGGAGGTCCTTGCAGACATTGAGGACCACAGGCACTTGGATGGAAAGGAGAACTTGGACGCAGGCAGAGCACAGACTGACGGGGACAGTATGGGACAGGCTGGAGCTGAGGCATGCCAGGTCACTGGAGAGAGAGGTGCTGCGAGATGAGCCCACGAGACTGGCAGGGTGGACATGACAGACGGGCCCAGGGCACGAAGTGAGGCTGTACACACCTGAAAGAGCAGGAGCTCTAAAGCAGAGAGCTGTGGAGGGAAGTCCTGCAGAAAGGCAAGGTGGTGCTGTTACAGCCTTTGTCTGGGTTGCCCCCCCCAGCCCCTCTCTCGTCCCATCGCTGCTGCTTTACACACTGCCTGGCCAAGGTCCCTGCCCTGCTTTGAGGCCAGAGCACAGTGGTTGTCCAAGGAGAGAGGAGAGGGAAACCACAAGGTGACTGAGGAACACCTGCCTCAATGCACAGCATTGAGTGGAGGAAGTTGCAGAGACATCAGTTTGCCAGGCTGATGCTACAGGAAAGCATGTTCCAGTTCTGGGCCCTCAATTTCAGAAGGACATCGAGACTCTTGAACGTGTCCAGAGAAGGGCAATGAGGCTGGGGAGACACCTTGAGCACAGCCCTGTGAGGAGAGGCTGAGGGAGCTGGGGTTGCTTAGCCTGGAGAAGAGGAGGCTCAGGGGAGACCTCATTGCCCTCTACAACTTCCTGAAGGGAGGTTGTAGCCAGGAGGGGGTTGGTCTCTTCTCCCAGGCAACCAGCACCAGAACAAGAGGGCACAGTCTCAACCTGTGCCAGGGGAAGTTTAGGCTGGAGGTGAGGAGAAAATTCTTCACAGAGAGAGTTGTTAGCCATTGGAATGTGCTGCCCAGGAGGTGGTGGAGTTACCATCCCTGGAGCTGTTCAAGAAGGGACTGGATGTGGCACTTGGTGCCATGGTTTAGTAGTCACGAGGTGTTGGGAGACAGGTTGGACTTGGTGATCTTTGAGGTCTTTTACAACCTTATCAATTCTATGACTCATTACCCTCTGAGCCAGGGAGCTGCCAGGCACGTGTCTGCCTGTGTGCCCTCACCAGTGCCTGGGCACACAAGGAGGGCAGAGGACAGGCACAGAGAGCAGGCAGAGCAAGGCGCAGACGTGCCAGCTTGGGCACACAGCTCTGCACCTCAGCACTGCAGGACGCTGCGCACACGCCGGATGGCATTCCCTCAGGCACAAGAGCTAAGTGGGCACTGAGTGAGGTCCCTTCAGTATTCCAGCTGAGAATCAGACCGAGCAGTGTAGCAGCAGGAGACATGCTGCAGGCTCAGAAGGCACTTGCTCACCAGGAGGGAGGCTTACACAGCCCCTGTGCACGTCATGGACGTGCGTTAGCACATTGGCAGGAGCACAGAAGTTTGTACTTGCAAATGAAAAGAGCTGGAGGGGGGACAGCTCTAATCCAGGCACCTGGGAGGTCAGAGCTCTGCCAGGAAACACAAAGCCTGCAGAGGGCCAAAGGAGCACAGCAAACAAAGGGACAGAGGAAAGGTCTCCCCAGACACTGAGGGGGTGATAGGCCCCCACAGGATGTGTGCTGGCTTTCCTGACACCCCATAGGTCAAAAGAGCAACGCTGAGAAAGAACTGTCAGAGAAGAAGCAGCAACAAGCCTCCAGCTTGGCATCCTGCCTCCACCACGTGGTGAAGGCAAGCTGTAAACTGCTACCACAATCAGGAGCATGTGTGTTGGTGTGTGCAGGTCACAGAGGCTTAGAAACCCCTGACAACACCAAGCTGGGAGGCTTGGCTGATAGGCCTGAAGGCTGTGCAGCCATTCAGCAAGACCTGGACAAACAGAGCTGGGCTGAGAGGAACCTAGTGAGGTTCAACAAGGATAAGTGCAGAGTCCTGCACCTGGGAAGGAAGAATAAACCGCACCAGTACAGGTTAGGAGGTGATCTGCTGGACAGCAGCCTGGTGGAGAAGGACCTGGGAGGCCTGGGGGATAAGAAGTTATCCATGGGTCAGCAATGTGCCCTTGTGGCCAAGAAGGCCAATGGGATCCTGGGGTGCATTAAGAGGAGTGTGTCCAGCAGATTGAGGGAGAGTCTCCTCCCCCTCTACTCTGCCCTGGTGAGGACACACCTGGAATATTGCATCCAGTTTTGGGCTCCCCAGTTCAGGAGGGACAGGGATCTGCTAGAGAGAGTCCAATGGAGAGCTACCAGGATGACTGAGGGACTGGAGCACTGCCCTGTGAGGAGAGGCTGAGAGCCCTGGGGCTTTGTAGTCTGGAGAAGAAAAAACTGAGAGGGGATTTAATCAATGTTTATAAATATCTGAGGGCTGGGTGTCAAGAGGGAGGGTCAGGCTCTGCTCACTTGCACTCTGTGATAGGACAAGGGGTAATGGATATAAACTGGATATAAACTACAGCACAGGAGGCTCCACCTGAACATGAGGAGGAGCTTCTTCACTGTGAGGGTCACAGAGCACTGGAACAGGCTGCCCAGAGAGGTTGTGGAGTCTCCTTCTCTGGAGACTTCCAAGCCCCATCTGGATGTGCTCCTGTGTGACCTGTGCTGGATTCTATGCTCCTGCTGTGGCAGGGGGGTTGGACTCGATGCTCTTTGGAGGTCCCTTCCAACCCCTAACATCCTGTGATCCTTCCCAGAACCCCTCCGTCCATGGCATCCATGCTGAGACTCACCTCCTGCAGCCTCTCAATTTGTGTCCGGCACAACTCCAGGTCGCTGTCTCCTGGAACCACGATGATCCCCAGCGGCACAGCTGCGTGACAGGGCACAGACACCACTCAGGGGGCAGCCCGTGGACCACCCCCACCTCACAGAGCTTGGCTGAGGGCACTGCCAGCCTCGGGGAGTGGGGCTGCCTCAGCTGGTCACTCACAGGCTTCCTTGAGCTTCTCCTTGTCGTAGTGCAGTGCCTCGTAGTCCCGCATGCTGATCCGGCTCACCCGGATCCGCAGCCGCTCCGGCACCGGCTGCTGGCTGCGTGCAGCAGGGAGGGAAAGGGAAAGGGTCAGCAAGGGAGTGCTGAAGGTTTCTGTGTAAACCAAACTAAGTGTATTGCTGACCTTCCTGAGGCACAGCAAAGTACAAAGCTTCAGAGAAAGAGAGAAAACAAACATCTCTGTGCTGGAGATTCAGCACTTATGAGAACATGAGCGAGGTTTGGCACTGGGTTTAGTGAGTCTTTGGGGGACAGCAGCATACACAAGGCACTGCAAAACACTGACAGTGCCACTTCAAAGACTTGAACAGGATAAAGATGTCTGCATTGCTACCTATAAAGTTTGCCAGCTGCTAAAGCAGCCTGCAAGGTTTCACACTGGGGAGCAATGTGGTGGTTAGAGGAAGGTGAAGTTCAGAGGATCACAGGATCACCAAGGTTGGAAGAGACCTCAAAGATCATCGAGGCCAACCTGGCACCACAGACCTCATGACTAAACTATGGCACCCCTCTTGAACACCTCCCCTCTCAACCACCTCCCTGGGCAGCACATTCCAATGGCTAACAACTCTCTCTGTGAAGAACTTTCTCCTCACCTCCAGCCTAAACCTCCCCTGGTGCAGCTTGAGACTGTGTCCTCTTGTTCTGGTGCTGGGTGCCTGGGAGAAGAGACCAACCCCCTCCTGACTACAACCTCCCTTCAGGGAGTTGTAGACAGCAAGAAGGTCTCCCCTGAGCCTCCTCTTCTCCAGGCTAAACAACCCCAGCTCCCTCAGCCTCTCCTCACAGGGCTGTGCTCAAGGCCTCTCCCCAGCCTTGTTGCCCTTCTCTGGACACATTCAAGTGTCTCAATGTCCTTAAACCAAGGGGCCCAGAACTGGACACAGGACTCAAGGTGTGGCCTAACCAGTGCTGAGTACAGGGGCACAATGACTTCTCTGCTCCTACTGGCCACACTATTCCTAATGCAGGCCAGGATGCCATTGGCCTTCTTGGCCACCTGGGCACACTGCTGGCTCATGTTTAGGCGGGTGTCAATCAGCACCCCCAGATCCCTCTCTGTTTGGCAGCTCTCCAGCCACTCTGACCCCAGCCTGTAGCTCTGCATGGGGTTGCCATGGCCAAAGTGCAGCACCTGGCACTTGCATTTGTTGAATGTCATCTTGTTGGACTCTGCCCATCTGTCCAGCCTGTCAAGGTCTGGACAGAAGTTGTTTCTGACTTTAAGAGGTGAGACTTGAATGTCAAAGAGATTAGAGGACAGCAGATTCAGGCTGGATGTTAAGAACAGGTTCTTTGCTATGAGGGTGGTGGAACATTGGAACAGGTTGCTTAGGGAGGTGGTTGAGACCCCATCCCTGCAGATATCCAAAGTGAGGCTCAACAGAGCTGTGGGCAACCTGATCTAGCTGAGGATGCCCCTGCTAACTGCAGAGGGTGGTTGGACTAGAGGACCTTTGGAGGTCCCTTTCAAGCCAGCCCATTCTATGATTCTGAAGTGTACACATAAAGGTTCACAAGAACTAAAGGATTTCAGAATCTTCAAGTGGAAAAATTGGAAGGGGAAATTGGCAGAAGTGGTAAAACTGGAATTATTAGGAACAAATTCTTTACAGTGGGGGTGGAGAGACACTGGAACAGGTTGCCCAGTAAAGCTGAAGGTGTTCAAGGCCAGGTTAGATGGGGCGTTGAGCACCCTCATCTAGTGGGAGATGTCCCTTCCCATGGCAGGGGAGTTGGAACTGGATGATCTTTTAAGGTCCCTTCCAATCCAAACCATTCTGTGAATCTATGAGCCTGCTTTACCCTTATCCACTCACCCCTCCACCTCCAAACCAAACAAGAGCACAGCCTAGGGCAGGGAGCTTGGCACCAGCAGCTCCTCCAGCATCAGTGTTTGGCCATACTTCTGTGACCCTCCCCAGTCCTCCTTGAGAGAGGATCGAAATGCTTCTGGGAGTGATGGATCAGTCCTGTCCCTTCCCCCTCCACCTCTACCTGCCCTTGAGTGGGAAGTGTCAGACTCATCTCAGGGACCTACTCATTCAGCAGAGGCATGGAGTTGCGCCGCTTGGTCTTCTGCACCATGTTGGCTTGGTTGCGCAGGGAGATGTGGATGCAGGAAGCTGCCAGCTTGCAGGGCTCTCCATCTACCTGCATGGGGATGGCTTTGGAGGTGGTGAGAACCACCTGTCGACACTGGCACAGCCGCTCCCCGTGGCCACCAACCTGCAAGGCAGCCTGTGAAAGGGTCCAAAGTGAGAGAAGAGCACAGACCGAGGGGTGGGTGGAGGAGCACTGTCAGTCAGATGGTGCAAGTGAACCAAATTCTGAGGGTCTCAGACCTCATCTCAGTGTGAGGGGATCCACAGAGACCAGGGCATGAGAGCATCTTGCTTACATTTCAGAGAGCAGCCACTGTCATACGGGCCGGCACCACAATTCCTCAGGAGAGAATTTGTGGAGCTGGTGGGCTGGCTGGCACCCAGTCCATGGGACTGGTTGGTCCCCTGGTTGATAGCTACAACCAGCAACAACATCAACTCACCAGGGATGTCATGGTGAAGCCGATAACTTCAATGCAGCCATCGTCGTGGCGCTGCGGCTCAAAGTCGTGGTGCTCGCCAGGGTTGCCCCAGGGCATGGTGCCTGCACAGTACCTGCGAAGGGATGGTGAGGGAGGCATGGGCAGACACCCCAACCCCAGGCAGGGTTTGGAATGGGGGTGAGGAGCTTAACACATGAGGGCAAGTCCTGGGGCTCACCTGGGGATGTTGAGGAAGACCAGGCACTGAGGCTTCAGGTCCTGGATCTTGGAGGTCAGGTCTGTCCCATCACACTGCAGACAACACAGAGGCATTCAGGCTGCTGGTAAGGGGATGTCTGGCCCACCCTGCCCACCTGGGAGGAGGAGATCTCCTATAGTGGCTGCCCTCCAAGCCAAGTGAAGTTGCTGCTCCTAGGAATGCATCCTCTCCCCAGCCCTGAGGTACTCAGTGTGCCAAGGAAGTGCCCCACGACTCCACACCTTACCCCCTCCCTGGCCCAGAGCATCCCTGCACACTCACCACCAGCCTGACGTGCTTTGCCAAGTCTTTGGAGCTCCCGGTGAGGAAGTCAGAGAAGGCTGTCTGCCAAGGTAAGAGACAGTGTTAGTGCCCAGATCTTCACCAAAACAGGTATCCAGGAGCCCTGCCACCAGCCGTCAGACCTCAGCTGCTGAAAGGTGCAAACGGCCTCCCCGGTCATTCACTGGCAGAATCTGCCCTCTCGTCTCCCCCTCCCAAAGCAACCTGATGCATTCCTCTTGCTATTTTACCATTGAGGAACCTTCAGTGGTATTCCCTTGCCAGCCCAGTCCTGGCTTTAGGTAAGAGCTGGCAAGGTGGGTCTTCTCCAGCAAAAACCTTGAGACACAAGACAAATTAAGTCTCAAGCTGCCATGAAGTACCACGAAGCAGAGCTGATGTGACCCAGGTGGCCAGGTGACCAGGTGGCCAAGAAGGCCAATGGCATCCTGGCCTGTATTAGGAATAATGTGGCCAGCAAGAGCAGGGAGGTCATTGTGCCCCTTGACTCTGCATTGGTTAGGCCACACCTTGAGTACTGTGTCCAGTTCTGGGCCCCTCAGTTTAGGAAGGACATCAAGACACTTGAACGTGTCCAGAGAAGGGCAACAAGGCTGGGGAGAGGTCTTGAGCACAGCCCTGTGAGGAGAGGCTGAGGGAGCTGGGATTGTTTAGCCTGGAGAAGAGAAGGATCAGAGGTGACCTCATTGCCCTCTACAACTACCTGAAAGGTGGTTGTAGACAGGAGGGGGTTGGTCTCTTCTCCCAGGCAACCAGCACCAGAACAAGGGGCCACAGTCTCAAGCTGTGCCAGGGGAGGTTTAGACTCGAGGTGAGGAGAAAGTTCTTCACTGAGCGAGTCATTCGTCATTGGAATGTGCTGCCCAGGGAGGTGGTGGAGTCGCTGTCCCTGGAGGTGTTCAAAAGGAGACTGGACATGGGACTTGGTGCCATGATCTAGTTGTGAGGTCTGTTGGAACAGGTTGGACTTGATGATCCTTGGGGTCTCTTCCAACCTTAGTTACTGTGATACTGTGACCCCACCTAGAAATGTGACCCCATGCAGAGAGACCAGGAGAGACAACATGTCCTTTGCTACTCAGACTCTAGGGTCCCCTTTGGGTACAGAGATGGAGTGAGACACAAACAAGAGTGATGTGAGATGATACAGAACAGCACTGGGCCTTCAGCACTGCTCATATACTGGTCCCTCAGTCACCTGGGTAGGGAGGTGTACTGAGGATGAGGGAATGGATGAACCATGATGACCAAGTGCCGGGTGCTGCACTTTGGCCACGGCAACCCCATGCAGAGCTACAGGCTGGGGTCAGAGTGGCTGAGAGCTGCCAAACAGAGAGGGACCTGGGGGTGCTGACTGACACCTGCCTAAACATGAGCCAGCAGTGTGCCCAGGTGGCCAAGAAGGCCAATGGCATCCTGGCCTATATTAGGAACAGTGTGGCCAGCAGGAGCAGGGAAGTCATTGTGCCCCTGTACTCTGCATTGGTTAGGCCACACCTTGAGTCCTGTGTCCAGTTCTGGGCCCCTCAGTTTAGGAAGGACATTGAGACACTTAAGCGTGTCCAGAGAAGGGCTACAAGGCTGGGGAGAGGCCTTGAGCACAGCCCTGTGAGGAGAGGCTGAGGGAGCTGGGGTTGCTTAGCCTGCAGAAGAGGAGGCTCAGGGGAGACCTTCTTGCTGTTTACAACTACCTGAAGGGAGGTTGTAGTCAGGAGGGGGTTGGTCTCTTCTCCCAGGCACCCAGCACCAGAACAAGGGGACAGAGTCTCAAACTGTGCCAGGGGAGGTTTAGACGCGAGGTGAGGAGAAAGTTCTTCACAGGGAGAGTCATTAGTCATTGGAATGTGCTGCCCAGGGAGGTGGTGGAGTCACCGTCCCTGGAGGTGTTCAAGGGGAGATTGGACGTGGCACTTGGTGCCATGGTCTAGTCGTGAGGTCTGTTGGGATAGGTTGGACTTGATGATCCTTGGGGTCTCTTCCACCCTTAGTTATACTGTGATACTGTGATACTGTGTAATTAGCAAGGGAACTGTAACTGGCCCAAGGTATAAAAGAAAAGACCAAAGTAGTGTGGGGTCTCTATAGAAAGGCTTCTTGCACCTCTGCAGGGGGCAGGGGCAGCCTGCCTCCCCACAGCTCCAGGGAGGTCATGCCTGGGTGACCACCCACGAGCCAGAGAACAAGAACAATAGTGGCAGGAGATCAACACAGCAACCATAGGGCAGGCCAGAGAGCAAGCTGTACCGGCAGCCCTGCTGCCAGCCGAAGAGCAGCTGCGACTCCCAGGGCTGCAGCCTTGCTCCAGCGGCTCCCCGGCTTTGGGGAGGCTCAGCTGGGCCCACGAAACTCAGCTGCTAAACTGGGAGTTGAGGGTGCAGGCAGGAGGCAGGGCCCTGCCAGTGCTCCAGCTGAAGCACAGGCAGCCACGAAGGCATGCTCAGGCCTCCTGCACACACTCACCCCAGCGTAGAACATTTTATTCCGAAACCGGCTGTTGAACTTCTCTGGGTTGGCCTCTAGGGAAAGGCAAAAAAAAGGCCAGGTCATTGGCCTGCACATGGAAATACTTCACTTGCCAGCTCTTCCCAGACACATCTCCCCAGCCAGCCTCAGCCAGGAGGCAGCCCCCAGCCGTCTCCCCATGCAGGCACCCCTCTTGCCCCTCTGCAGCCTCCACTTGCTCCCCGGTTTTCACCTGGGGCAAACCTCTCGCTTCATTTCCTGAGGAAGGTTTTGCAGGGCCCACTTCTGGAGCACTCCATCACCACAGACCCTGCCCCAGCCCTGCCAAACCCCTGTACCTCGGGATTCATGGAACTCCAGCGTCACCCGTGCGTCAAAGCCAAGGCTGAAGTAGTTATTAAAGACATCCAAGGGGAGCTGAAACAGAGAGGAGGAATAAGGATGGGGCTGCCAGCATGTGGTCACAGCAAAGATGAGGTCAGGCTATGGCTGAGCCGTGTGTGGTGCTCACAAGGTTGAGGGAGCCTGCTTGCCTTCCACCCAGGAAAATACAGAGGTCACCAGCCTGAGATGATGGATTGGTCCCTGGCTACTAGGGTAAGGGATGTGGCCCAGGAGGACACACTCTGCTCTTTGAGATACTTGCCAGCACCCCATTTCTGCTAAAGAAATAGTCTCAGAGAGGTCTGGGCTTATTCCTACGGCAAACTGTGGACATCTCTGGATGCACCTGAAGGTGGATGCTCAGTTTTCACCTCTACATAATCCACTAAGAGTCCTGTGGGTCACAGCCATGAGGAGAACTGAAGCAGGGAGAGGGAAACACCAATCCAGTGCTACAAGCAAATGTGGGTACTCAGTTTTGATCTCTGCATGAGCCACCAAGAGTCCTGTGGGTCACAGCCATGAGGAGAAGAACTGAAGAAGGGAGAGGGAAACACCAATCCAGTGCTACAAGCAAATGTGGGCACTCAGTTTTGATCTCTGCATGAGCCACCAAGAGTCCTGTGGGTCACAGCCATGAGGAGAAGAACTGAAGCAGGGAGAGGGAAACACCAACCTAGGTGCTGGGGCTGCCTGAGCTAGTGGGAGGAAGAAGAATGCAGACCTGCAGTGCACAGAACAAACAGAGAGAGGAGGTGTCCCACCTTGTCAGTGGCTGCCTCATCCTTTTCCTCAGGGTTCACATCAGGGTTTGGCTCCACATGGAGGTTCCAGCGGTCAAGCTGCACAATATTCCCATCTTCCACATGTGACAGGATCTTGGACAGAGGCTCATCTGTGTAACCCTGGTGAAGAGCAGGACTTGGTCAGTCCCTTACCTGCCTACCACAGGGATGCTCCAGAGACAGTGGGCCTTGGGGAGACATCCCAGAGCAAAAGATAGGGAAAATATTGGAAGTACAATAAAGCAGGACCTTAATTAAAACAATACTTCTTCCTTCTAGAAGTGTCCCACAGTCTGAAATAATAATGGCTTTTCAGTCTGGACAGAAGACTGAGAGGGGATCTAACAAATGTATATAAATATCTGAGGGCTGGGTGTCAAGAAGGAAGGGGCAGCCTCATCTCACTTGTGCCCTGTGATAGGACAAGGGGCAATGGATGTAAACTGCAGCACAGGAAGTTCCACCTCAACACGAGGAAGAACTGTGAGGGTCACAGAGCACTGGAACAGGCTGCCCAGAGAGGTCGTGGAGTCTCCTCTGGAGACTTTCAAGCCCTGTCTGGATGCATTCTTGTGCTAGATTCTATGGTCCTGCTCTGGCAGCGGGGTTGGCCTTGATGCTCTTTGGAGGTCCCTTCCAACCCCTACCATCCTGTGATCCTGTTAATGTCCAAGTAGATTTTAACCAAATACAGAATAATTCAAATGTCATTGGAACAGAACAGCCAAACAGCACTCCTTTGTTGGTCTGTATTTGGGGACAGTCAAAACACCCAGCCCATGCATATCCCTACCCATGGGTCTGGAAATGGAGTCAAAGTGCCCAGTCCCCCTCTGTCAGCAGTGGGCTCTCATGCTCATTACTTACCCCACCCCAGTTCAGTGTCCTGGCCAAGTCGTTCCCTGTCCCCAGAGGCAGGATGGCCACAGGAGGAGGTGGGTTGAGGCGTAACTGGTCCAGGATGGAGAGTATCCAGCCCACCTGCTCGACAGGAGAGCACAGAGGAAGAGGTGGTTATTTCAGGGACTATTTTCAGTGACTTGGAGCACTAGTGATGGCAAAGAAACAGAGGTGGGCAGAGTCCAAGGGCATGAGACTTAACACGTCTAAGTGCCAGGTTCTACACATTGGCCACAACAACCCCATGCAGAGCTACAGGCTGGGGTCAGAGTGGCTGGAGAGCAGCCAGGCAGAAAGGGACTTGGGGGTGCTGATTGACAGCTGCCTAAACATGAGCCAGCAGTGTGCCCAGGTGGCCAAGAAAGCCAATGGCATCCTGGCCTGTATCAGGAATAGCATGGCCAGCAGGAGCAGGGAAGTCATTGTGCCCCTGATTGGGCCACACCTTGAGTCCTGTGTCCAGTTCTTGGCTCCTCAGTTTAGGAAAGATGTTGAGTTGCTGGAATGTGTCCAGAGAAGGGCAATGAGGCTGGGGAAGGGTTTGGAGCACAGCCCTGTGAGGAGAGGCTGAGGGAGCTGGAGTTGTTTAGCCTGGAGAAGAGGAGGCTCAGGGGAGACCTCATTGCTGTCTACAACTACCTGAAGGGAGGTTGTAGCCAGGCGGAGGTTGGTCTCTTCTCCCAGGCAACCAGCACCAGAACAAGAGGACACAGTCTCAAGCTGTGCCACGGGAGGTTTAGGCTGGATGTTAGGACGAAGTTCCTCACAGAAGGAATGATTGGCCATTGGAATGTGCTGCCCAGGGAGGTGGTGGAGTCACCATCACTGGAGGTGTTTAGAAAGAGACTGGATGAGGCACTTGGTGCCATGGTTTAGTTGATTAGATGGTGTTGGGTGATAGGTTGGACCTGATAATCTTGAAGGTCTTTTCCAACCTAGTTAATTCTAATTATATGCAGTTAGATGAGATTCCCTTAGCCACCAGCAAGGCCAATTAATGCCAATTAAAGTCTTTAATTCAGCAGACAGCAGTGAGGACACTGGTCCCCAAAATTGCTACCAATCCAGACATGCCATGGACTAATGCTCCCTGGAGCAGTGCATGAGGGGACCCACTGCATCCAGTGCCACCAGTGGTACCACAGTCTCACAGTATCACTAAGGTTGGAAGAGACCTCAAGGATCATTGAGTCCAACCTGTCACCACAGACCTCATGACTAGACCATGGCACCAAGTGCCACGTCCAATCTCCCCTTGAACATCTCCAGGGATGGTGACTCCACCACCTCCCTGGGCAGCACATTCCAATGGCTAACAACTCTCTCTGTGAAGAACTTTCTCCTCACCTCCAGCCTAAACCTCCCCTGGTGCAGCTTGAGACTGTGTCCTCTTGTTCTGGTGCTGGTTGCCTGGGAGAAGAGACCAACCCCCACCTGGCTACAACCTCCCTTCAGGTAGTTGTAGAGAGCAATGAGGTCACCCCTGAGCCTCCTCTTCTCCAGGTTAAACAACCCCAGCTCCCTCAGCCTCTCCTCACAGGGCTGTGCTCAAGGCCTCTCCCCAGCCTTGTTGCCCTTCTCTGGACACGTTCAAGTGTCTCGATGTCCTTCCTAAACTGAGGGGCCCAGAACTGGACACAGGACTCAAGGTGTGGCCTAACCAATGCAGAGTCAAGGGGCACAGTGACTTCCCTGCTCCTGCTGGCCACACTATTCCTAATGTAGGCCAGGATGCCACTGGCCTTCTTGTCCACCTGGGCACACTGCTGGCTCATGTTTAGGCGGGTGTCAATCAGCACCCCCAGGTCCCTCTCTGTTTGGCAGCTCTCCAGCCACTCTGACCCCAGCCTGTAGCTCTGCATGGGGTTGCTGTGGCCAAAGTGCAGCACCTGGCACTTGGACTTGTTGAATGCCATCCTGTTGGACTCTGCCCATCTGTCCAGTCGGTCGAGGTCCCTCTGCAGAGCCTTTCTACCCTCTAACTGACCAACATCTGCTCCCACAGACACAGTGCACACACTTTGCCCTGTTCCGGATTACAGTGAGAGGAGCTGCTGCTGGAGCTGGAAATGCCTGGAGTGAAGGGCACTGCAGGCAGGAAGGGGCTGAGGAACTCACCGTGCCATCCCCCCCGCAGGCCAGGATCCGGAGGTTGTGGACCTTGCGGTACAGCTCTAGCCTGCAGGGAACAGAGATGCTGAGGAGGGGAGGGCAGAGGCACCGAAGGGGCTACGCAGCGGCCGCAAGAGGTCCCTGCCCTCACAGAGCCCCTGGCATTCCTCTGTGTGTCTCCCTCCCCGTTGCCCCAGCAGTTCTCAGCAGTGGGCAAAGCCACAGGAACTTTGGCTTCAGCAGCTCTTGCAGAGGGAGAGCTGGGTGGCCACAGCCCGTGTGCACGTGGATAAACTGCAATGCAGCAAGCAGGCAAGACTCACAATGTTAACTGAACACAATGAACCAGGTCTGGGAACCTCACCCCACAGCTGGTCTCTTCACCACCAGCCTTCAGGTTAGACCAGCCCGCTGGGAGGAAACACTGACTGACCACAGGCCTCTCAAAGCATGAAATTGTTGGAGGTCTTTGCACAAGCCAGCTATGGAGCATTGTCAGATGTGTGAAGAGCTCTAGGGAGGGAGGGGGGAGAGAAGGGTGCTGCCCCCCATCAGCACTCACGCCTCCTTGGGTCCACCCTGGCTGAGGTCGAAAACTTGCCGTGGGTTGAGATACCACATGAAGGATTGGATGATCTTGGCTCCCTATGGGGAGGAGAAAAGACTTCAGGTAAGAGAGAGCTCCCAGTGGGTGGCAGAAGGTGACCTTCTACTGGGTTCTGGGGCCAGGCCAAGACAACACTGTTCTGAGAAGGCTCAGGCAAAGCCTGACCTAGGTGGGAATTGCTGGGCAGCAAACAGGCATTGCAGGAGTTGTCCTGCCTCTTCTGCAGCTGAGACATCACCTAAACTATGACAAGGCCTCAGCAGCAAAACGACAATGCCCTTACAGAACTGGGATGTAGGACAGGGCCATACCTGATTGCCACCGCTCTTGGGGTTCACAAACACCAGCAAGGGCTTCATGAGAGGAGCTGGCATAGGCTTGATGACAAAGGGTTTCCACCTCCCTTCCTGCAAGAGACACTGCATGTCCTTCAACAAACCCAAGGAAACACAAGCTCCCTCCTCCAGCTGAACCCTAACATCAGAGGTCAGAAGTGGGAGGAAGGTGACACCCCAGCCGCCTCGTAAGTCATATAGTTGGGCTGTGCCCTGCTCCCTACTCCTCACCCTCCTTAAGCTCAGCACAGACCCAGCAAAGCCCCTTTGTTTCCCAGCCCTGCTTCCTCACTGCCCCACCCCTCTGACCCTCCAACACAAGCTCATTCCCTGTTGCCTCATCTCTTACCTCGGCCCCCTTTTTGCTGGATTTCCGCTTGAACGAGGTTCTCTTCTTCTTCTTACTACATTTCATTGGGTTCTGGAAAGAAAAGAAACAAACCCAAGAACTTGCTGAGGAGCTGCTGGACAAGCAGGAGTCATGAGAGAGCCACAGGAGCTGAGGTGACTTACCTGGGGCCGCCGGACTCGTAGAATCCAAGTGGGAGGAACAACAACAGCAGCGTGAGCCCCCAGTGAGCAGGGCTCTTCGATGTGTTGCAGCATGAAACATGACACTTTGCTGTGATACTGAGGAAGGAGAAGGCACAGAGAAAACTCAGCTGCTCACCTTGCTGAGGACAGCCGCCTTCTCTGCCTCTCAGCTCCCCCATGCCAGTGCAGGAAGTGCTGGAGGAAACCATGCAGGAACTTTGCAATGGGAAGCTTCCCATAGGAGCTGGCAGCTACCACAGTACAACCTCTGGCAGCTACCAGAGTTCAACCTCTCCCAGCAACAGGAGCTGTTAAAAGCAGACTACAGAGAAGCAGCCTGGGGAGTACCAGCAAAAAGCACAGGTGTAGAACATCCTGGTAAGCTGTCAGTCCATGGCTTGGACAGCAGCACTCTGAGTCGAGTTAGGAACTGGCTGGAGGGCCGAGCCCAGAGAGTGGTGGTGAATGGTGCCACAGCCAGCTGGCAGCCAGGCACTCATGGTGTGCCCCAGGGATCAGTACTGGGCCCCATCCTGTTCAATATCTTTACTGATGATCTAGATGAGGGGATTGAGTCCACCATCAGTAAATTTGCAGATGACACCAAGTTGGGAGCAGATGTTGATCTGTTAGAGGGTAGAAGGGCTCTGCAGAGGGACCTTGACAGGCTGGACAGATGGGCAGAGTCCAACACGATGGCATTCAACAAGTCCAAGTGCTGGGTGCTGCACTTTGGCCACAACAACCCCATGCAGAGCTACAGGCTGGGGTTGGAGTGGCTGGAGAGCAGCCAAACAGAAAGGGACCTGGGGGTACTGGTTGACATCTGGCTGAACATGAGCCAGCAGTGTGCCCAAGTGGCCAAGAAGACCAATGGCATCCTGGCCCGCATCAGAAATAGTGTGGGCAGCAGGAGCAGGGAAGTCATTGTGCCCCTGTACTCAGCACTGGTCAGGCCACACCTTGAGTCCTGTGTCCAGTCTGAGCCCTGCAATTTCAGAAGGACATTGAGACACTTGAAGGTGTCCAGAGAAGGGCAACGAGGCTGGGGAGAGGCCTTGAGCACAGCCCTGTGATGAGAGGCTTAGGGAGCTGGGGTTGTTTAGCCTGCAGAAGAGGAGGCTCAGGGGAGACCTGCTTGCTGTCTACAACTCCCTGAAGGGAGGCTATAGCCAGGTGGGGGTTGGTCTCTTCTCCCAGGCAACCAGCACCAGAACAAGAGGACACAGTCTCAAACTGTGCCAGGGGAAGTTTAGGCTGGAGGTGAGGAGAAAGTTCTTCACAGAGAGAGTTGTTAGCCATTGGAATGTGCTGGCCAGGGAGGTGGTGGAGTCACCATGCCTGGAGGTGTTCAAGAAGGGATTGGACGTGGCAGTTGGTGCCATGGTTTAGTAGTCATGAGGTCTGTGGTGACAGGTTGGACTTGATGATCTTTGAGATCTTTTCCAACCTTACTGATTCTATGACTCAAGACATTCAGTGGGGCTTTGCTTACCGCTTGCTTGCACCAGGAACAACTGATGGCTACAATCTCTTTACTGTGGAAGGCAAACTTCTGCTGGAAACCCTGCAGAGAGAAAGATAAGAGGCTTAGGGAATTCCCTCACAGCCTTCTACCATCCAACTGGACTTTCCTACCCCTAGGAAAGACATTAGCAAAGACCAAGCCCTTCAGAATCCTGTCAGGTAGCTCTAACCATCACCGTGGCACCACACAGGACCACAGGATCACAGGATGTTAGGAGTTGGAAGGGACCTCCAAAGAGCATCGAGTCCAACCCCCCTGCCACAGCAGGACCATAGAATCCAGCACAGGTCACACAGGAGCACATCCAGATGGGGCTTGAAAGCCTCCAGAGAAGGAGACTCCGCAACCTCTCTGGGCAGCCTGTTCCAGTGCTCTGTGACCCTCACAGAGAAGAAATTCTTCCTCAGATTGAGGTGGAACCTCCTGTGCTGTAGTTGATATCCATTACCCCTTGTCCTGTCACAGGGAGCAAGTGAGCAGAGCCTGACCCTCCCTCTTGACACCCAGCCCTCAGATATTTATAAACATTGATTAAATCCCCTCTCAGTTTTTTCTTCTCCAGACTACAAAGCCCCAGGGCTCTCAGCCTCTCCTCACAGGGCAGTGCTCCAGTCCCTCAGTCATCCTGGTAGCCCTCCCTTGGACTCTCTCCAGCAGATCCCTGTCCCTCTTGAACTGGGGAGCCCAGAACTGGATTCAATATCCCAGGTGTGGCCTCACCAGGGCAGAGTAGAGGGGGAGGAGAACCTCTCTCAGTCTGCTGGAGAGATGCCACCACACTCATCAGGGGCACCCCTATTGCTCAAGGAAGGCATCTCAGGAAGCCTGTCCCCACTAGGACCGAGTGGGCCCAGGGGGAGGACATAGTCTGTATGGGAAGCACTTCTGTAGTGCTTCACTGTGCAAAACAGGGCACATGTCTTGGTTTTCCTGTAGGATGCTGCTGCTGCTGCTGCTGCTGCTGCCAAATGGGAATGGTGGGATGTCCTTGCTCCCCAGACCCCTAGTTTGGCCTTAGTTTTCCTTCAGGCTGAGGAATAAATCAAGATGCCCTCTCACCTTGCCACACTGCCGGCACTTGCCCTCCTGCCGCCGCCGGTGTACCCAGTGGTGCCGGACAACGATGGGCTGTGGGGAAGGGGGGGCAAAAGTAATGGAGAAAAGGTGAATGAAGGACCCAGTGTGGGACAGAACACAGGAACAGGCAGCAGGAGGAATGAAGCCAGGCCAGCCAGCACCTCTGCTCTTGCAACAAGCCCACTTGCTCACGTGCACCAGCCCCAACCCTCCGGGGGAAGGCTAATCAAGGGCAAGAGGCCAAATTAGGGTGTTTAGAGAAGATGGACTTAAAACCAGCAAAAACAGGGAGGAGTGCAGGGAAAGAATCACTAAGACTAAGAAGATTAAGAATCACACAGAGCAAAGCCAGCAGAGAGCAGGCAAGCAGTAGTGCAAAGGTCTACTCTGGCCATAAATCACATCTCCATTCCTTAACATCTCTGCCGAGACACCCCCAGTGCCAGGTGAAAAACGTGCAGGTGGAAGGTGGGAAAATCCCCAGGGAGGCACAGTTTGTACAAGAAGATGGAAGTGCTTGCAGGTAATCAGCTCCTCAAGGACAGCATCAGCCCCAAGTCCCCCACACCCACATCATTCTGCTCTTCATCCCAGGGCAAGTCCTGCTAGCTGGCCCCAGTTCCTGCCTGCCCTGCCCACAGGGAGGGGGAGCAAGGCTGCTCACAGCTACCTTCTCCTTCCCACAGGCTTATGGTGGGTGAGGGCTGGGGTTTGCAGAAGCAATTCAAAGGAGGTCAGAAGCTTTATAATGAAGTACCACATTTCACACAGAATCAATAAGGTTGGAAAAGACCTCAGAGATCATCAAGTCCAACCTATCACCCAGCACCTCATGACTAACTAAACCATAGCTTCAAGTGCCACATCCAGTCCCCTCATGAACACCTCCAGGGATGGTGACTCCACCACCTCCCTGGGCAGCACATTCCAATGGCCAGCAACTCTCTCTGTGAAGAACTTTCTCCTCACCTCCAGCCTAAACTTCCCCTGGATTTCCAAAATCCCACCCTCCTCTTCCAGCCCTGGATTTGGAATAGGATTGCAGGTAGGACAGCTAAGAGAGAAGAAGGAGTGCAAGTTTGCAGGCCAGCACAGCTGGGCTCCACACCCTGCCCTTGGCAGCTTTTGGGATCACAACACAGGCAGAAACCGGCAGGGGCTTTGGATCAGCTCCCTGGGCAGCACATTCCAACGGCTAACAACTCTCTCTGTGAAGAACTGTCTCCTCACCTCCAGCCTAAACCTCCCCTTGTCCAGCTTGAGACTGTGTCCTCCTGTTCTGGTGCTGGTTGCCTAGGAGAAGAGGTCAACCCCCACCTGGCTACAACCACCCTTGAGGTAGCTGTAGGCAGCAATAAGGTCTCCCCTGAGCCTCCTCTTCTCCAGGCTAAGCAACCCGGCACCCTCAGCCTCTCCTCATAGGGCTGTGCTCCAGACCCCACCACCAGCTTTGTTGTTCTTCTCTGGACATGTTTGAGCAACTCAACATCTTTCTTGAGCAGACATGTCCTAGGCCATTGCTTATGCCCAGTACATTAAAACACAGGCTCAAAGGGTCCCACAGCACCACTGTAGGCATCTTCCACTGCTACCTGGAGTACACGTGGCACCCGGGTCAGGGATGAGTGATAAAAGCAGACGTGAGCCCACATTGCTTCCTTCCAAACTGTGGGAAGCCTTGCTATTTTCCACAGTCTCCTCCATGTGCTTAGAGCAGCACAAGGAGGAAAAAACTCTTCAGCAAACACTGTTGGCACAGGATCCCCCCATGCACATGCAGGAGCTTTAGAACATGCAAACCAGCAGATGCTCCGCGTTTGCTGCCTGCAAGCTTCTCGCTCCTCACACCCAGTCTGCACTGCTGCAGAAACATCCCTTTTACCATGCCACTCCCCTGAGCTGGGAGGCAGCATGATGCCTGTGCTCTGATGGGCGATTTCCTGGCAGCATCTGAGGTTTTGCCACCAAACTGGAAAGCAGGGGGCAGATGTGGGGCAGCATCCAAGGCACATCTCTCACCTCCCGTACGTTCCGGGATCCTGACTCCCTGAAGGAAGGTTTGCAGCGGAAATTTATCTGCAGATTGAACACACAAGAGGAAACTGTCAAACCACTGTATCTGAAAGAAACCTCCTGGAGTTTACTACAGCAAGCCCAAAGCCTCTGGAGGTGTTTGCTGCTTGCCACAAAACTCCTCACACACACTGAACGAAATGGGCCTGGGGTCCCAATCACACCAATAAATGCTCCTTTTAGGGATTGTCCCCTCAGAAGAGCCCTCTTTGCAGATCCCCAGCCCTCTTGGGTTTCACTACCCAAAAGGAAGGGCTGCCCAGCAAAAAGCTGTAACAGCTTGGGGAGGCACAGATAGGGCTTAGCAGGCTCTACTCACTTTCTCCAGCTGCTCGATGCAGGGTGTGTGCACCACGATCTTGCAGGCTGCACATTTACGCCTGGAGAGAGGTTTTTGCTGGAGAATGAGAAAAGAGGAGGAAACAGGCATGTCAAGAGCAGTACTCAGAGGCTAGCAAGCTCTGCCTCCCAGCATACTTCCTTCATATATTTCAAGGTGCAGAACAAGTCAGACACAGCACAGAGTCCTTGAAGTGATCTAAGCATGTGTCCAGAGCAGATGCTCTCGAATCTGGGACAAAGCAGGGAGGTGCTCTCCCACTGTTCTTTCCTCTTTTGACACTTTCCTCTTCTGACACTACCTGAGAGCACCATGGAAGCTGGTCTGGAAGGCAGATGCACAGCTCCCATGGTAAGCCCCACAGGCAGGCACAGGGTGGCATCAGTGCTACATGTCCTGCATCACAAGCAGGACTGAGCATGCAAGCTGGGAGAGAGGACTTTAGCAACCCTGTAAGATCAATGCTGCCTACAAGGTCAGGAAGCACCAGGCTGGGTCTCTGGTGCTCACTTTTCTCCTCTACAGAAAGAGGTAGGAGGGACACACTCCCCACTGTGGCAGCCCACTAGATCCCCACATATCAGCAGCAGCGAAGCCTTCATGGTCTCCTGGCCAGGTGACAGCACAGCCCACATCTGTGGCCCTTGCTGGGGAGGTGGTGACCCCAGGTGACTCACCAGCAACTTTGCCATACAGTTCTGCTCCCCAACATAGCAGAAGTCCCCAGAGACGTTGGTCTCAAACCAGATGTGCTCCCCATAGACTGCAGTCTCCTGAAAGGCACAAGACAATGTGTTTCTCTGAGAGCAGCCCCAGACAGGCATCTGAGTCCCCAAAACGCTTTGGGTAAGAGATAATGGACAATGCTGGGGCATAGGAGGCTGGAGCTAGGTGTAGGCCAGGAAACAGGATGCACACAAAAATCAGGGCCAGCACCTGGACAGAGGAAACCTCAGGAAGCTGCTGCCGTGGCCCACCTGTTGGAAACAAGAGGGCTACAGGGAACAGCTCCAAGGCTTACAGCCCAGTTACAGTGTCCTGCACAGGGGAGCTGCTTCCATCACCTTCTGAGAGGAGGCACGGGGGCAAATTCAATGCAAGGGACTCTCCTGCCACAGCTTCTGTTCTGTGGCCTTACGGAGCATCTCAAAGCCTGCCAGACTTTGCCTGCAAAGGAGCAGGGGCTTGTTCCTGTTGTTTAGCCCCAGCTACCTTGGCTTCCAGGAGCAGAAGAGCTGGCAGTGCAGCAGCTATGTCATCCTCCCAGGAACCACCTGTGTGTGTACAGCCTTTCCTTGCAGCATCAAGGAATGCTGCCAGCAGCACAGACGCCATTACCAGCTGGTGGCAATGGCAGAGGCCATAATGTGTCAAAGCCAAAGTCACTTGGGAAGTCTCAGCCTGGGAAGAACCTGCTGCTTCTTGGCCAGGAGCCCAATCCATGCAATGCCCAGCAGAACACACTACAACTCACTGTCCAGTCCACAGTGCTGCGTATCTGCCTCTCCGAGTCGCTCCTCAGGGCTAGCGCAGGGTTTGGCTGAGCTACCATGTGCTGGAGGTTAGACTTGGCAATAGCTTTCCTGGAAGACAAAAGAGGACTGGCTGTTAGCTCAGGGAAGGAGAAATTTGTACAAAGCACAACCTGCTTCTGGGATGGACGATGAGGCCGGAACAGAAAAGCATCCTCTACAGCAAGTGGTTAGAAATGAGACAAATCTTCAGCACCACTGGCCAAGGAATACTCGCTCCAGCAAGGCAGCACCACAGGAGGAAGATGTGCTGGCTGATAGCTCAGCTGAAGATACCCTGCACCCAACACAAGGCACAGCCCAGGCCTGCTGGGTCAGAGCCCTCAGGGATGACATGGCCATTGCAAAACAGCCTGTGATGGTCCACCGAGCTGTGCTGGTGGGGCTGCCTTAGCAGGGACAACCCAGAGCCCTTGCCCCACAGAGGTTCCCCATAGCTCTCCTATGCTAAGGCATCTCAGAGCCTGGGGTGTTTTGGGGAGTGAGCTGGTCTCCCCAAAATGTAACTGTTTGTTTGAGACTAGTGAGTTTCTTCCAGATGCTCTGGGTTGGAAGAAATAAGCAGCAGAGCCAGCGAGCTGGAGAAAGTGTGCTTCTCCAGCCCAAACCCAAGCTTGTCACCTCCCTCTAGCTCCAGGCTGGCACAGGAGGGAACACCTGCAAGCCCTAGAGGCTGCACCAAGAGCATCAGAGGCAGCGCTGG
Organism: Dryobates pubescens; assembly: GCF_014839835.1. Classification (NCBI taxonomy): domain Eukaryota; kingdom Metazoa; phylum Chordata; class Aves; order Piciformes; family Picidae; genus Dryobates; species Dryobates pubescens. The sequence continues at coordinate 4,814,981 of NC_071616.1, forward strand.
TCCAAGAGGGCAACCAAAGCTCTTCCCTACTTCCCCACCAAGCCTGGGTCTGCACGCAGCCTCCCCTGCCCGAGGCATCGCCCGCCGGCACGCTGCCGTCATACGTACAGCAGCCGGGGGCTCCAGCCGTCTGGGGCGGTGTGGCGAGTGGGTTCCGGTCCCAAGCACTCAGGGAGGGCAGCAGAGGGGCACTCGCCTGCAGCTGCCCCTGCACAGCGCTGGGCCCCCAGCCGCAGGTGTCCGGAGGGCAGCAGCCCGGGCCGGGGGGCATCGCTGGAGCGGCGGCGCTGGCTGAGGCGGCGGTAGCGGCCCGGCAAGCCGTGGGCGGCCCGGCCGTAAATGGACTCTGTGGGCAGGAGGTGGGAGGAGGCACGCCGCAGGCAGCGGGGACCACGGGACAGCAGCCCCGACTGCAGCGGCCGCAGCCGGGGCAGCATGGCCAGCCACCGCTCCTCGGCCCACCGCTCACGCCCGCCCCGCTCGGCTGCCGCTGCCGCCTCGCTGTCATCCTCCGGAGACTCGGCTCTGGAGCTGTTGGTGTGGGGCGCCCCGTCTGCCTGCGCGCCGGTGGGGATCAGGCTGGCCAGGAGGATGGAGGGACCCAGCAGGTGGGTGTCGATGGCTCCTGCCCGGCCACCGCGCTTGGTCTGCACGGCGAACCTGGGGCTGAGGCAGGGCGGAGCGGTGCTGGAGCGGCGGCGGCCGGGGGGCCGGGGCTGGCCCAGGCAGGAGAGAGCTGTCGGCAGCGTGCCGGAGCCACGGCGGCGCTCGGCCAGCGAGGCGGAGGGCAGCCCGGCCTGAGAGCGTCGCCTGGCCTTGCCCGTGGGCACGGCCACCACGCTGCTGCGTCGCTGCCCCTTCCTCCCAAAATGCCTCCTAAAAAAGGTTTCCATCATACCTGGACGGTGGCTGTTAACACAGAGACCGGGAATTAAGTAGGCTTCCTCGTGAGTCCCCAAGGCCAGGCTGCGGGGGCCAGGGCAGGGGGAGAAGGAGACAGCAGGGGACAGGGTGACATAGCAATGCCGCCTGGGGTGCACAGCAGGGCTAGGACCTGCTTGCTGGGTAGATGCATCGCTGGGGCTCCCACTCCCCACAGCTCCCCCACAGCCCAGGGATGCTGCAATGGCAGGGCAGGTGTTGCCGCCTGGCCAGGACCCTCTGCACACCCAGCTCATGGCTGTGGGACTGGCAGAGCCCCTGCACTCTGAGGTGCCAATCAGTGCTGTTGACTGCTTCCACCCTCCTCCTGCTGGTCACAGAATCACAGAATCACCTAGACTGGAGAAAACCTTTAAGATCTTCGAGTCTGATCATCAGCCTAACACTGACAAGTCCTCTACTAAACCATAGCCCTCAGCAGCACATTTACACAACTCTCAAATACGTCCAGGGATGGGGACTCCATCACTGCCCTGGGCAAGCCATTCCAATGCCTGATAACCCTTTTTGAGTGAAGAAACTCTTCCTAATACATGCACCACGTTAAATTGGAGCAGTTCCTCACCTGGTGCAGGGGGTTGGAACTAGATGATTTTGGAAGTCCCTTCCAAGAGAAACCCTTCTATGAATCTCTGAGTAATACCCAATCTAAGCTTGCCTTGGTGCAACTTGCTGCCATTTCCTCTTGTTCTATCACTTGTTACTTGGTTGAACAGACCACCTGGTCCACCTAGTTTGCCCATGGGGACCGCCCTGGCTAAGCATCAGCCTCAGCAAGTTCACAGCAAACTGAAACTCAGCCCTGGCAAATTCCTAAAGAAGAAACTCAACCAGGCAGTTAAAAGCAGGGCAGGCAGATCTGGTAGAAGCTGGCTGAGAGAGCTAGAGTAGCATGGAGGAAAGCTAGGAAAATCATCACACTTGGCCTGCATGAAACTTCCCTCTCTTGATGGAAAGAGCTCTACTGGGGAGTCTTGACCTTTCCCTGCCCAGCCCTCAAAGCTTGACAGGCTGCCCGGACATTGCAGCAGCCTGTGGAAAGCCCCAACCACAGGTGGAAGATCTTGGAGCAGTTTCAGCACTGGTGGCTTGGCATGCAAAGGCTGGAGTGGAAGGGGCTAGCTCCAACATTCCCCTCCTCCAGAGCTAGTGCTTCACTTCCCACCCTCCAGCCACTACCTCTTCAGCTGCTAAACAGGATTTATTTAAGGACAACTGAAAAAAACCCAAACCACCCAGACCCACAGTTTGGTAGGAGCAAACTTCTGTTTCTTCAGTTGTTCCCAAGGCAGGGAGCTCCAGATCCTGGGAGCCTCCAGGCACACACAGGCCACCACTGTCACTCTCAACAATTTCTATGCTGTACAAAGCATCTCCTCTATCTGCCATGGGAGTACAGACATGCTGCACACCACTGCACTAAGACTGACATCTGCTCCACTTGCTTCTACCTTCCTCCCTTCTCATGCTCCTTCATGCACTTGCCTGCAGGTCAGCAATACCAGAGGACCTTCAGGAGAACACCCTGACCCAACCCTCCATTGGCCCAAGGTCCACACAAACAGGGAAATCTGTCAGAAACTTCCCTTTCTGCTTGGAAATTAGATACAAGACAGGACATGTGTGTTATTTTCTGGACCACAATCTGGAGCTTTTGCTTAGTGTTTGCAGCACAAGAAACCCACTGGGTTGCACCTCTGTGTCTTTTAGATAAGCACAAAGCTGATTTTGTATTTCTGGAGAAGACCAGGCTTGGTTTGGTTTCCTTCAGGCTGGTAGCCAAGGAAGCCAGCCTTTTAGTTTCTACAGTCTCATTGCCAGGCCTGTACCCAAATAACTCAGCACAGAGAGAAAGGGCAGCAATGCCCTCCAGAAGAAGCACCAGGGCAGCTTAAGTCTGGCTGAATTGAAAGCAAAACCAAAAGTGCCATCTCCTGAGAGGGTTTCAAGTCCCACCAGAGTGAGCAATGCAAGTACTTGGTCACCAGCTGGTTAACCATCACCCCACCAAGACCCACGCAGTTTTGCAGGGGCCAAAAGCACATTTTTCTCATCACCCTGCTCCCAGCCTGTCCCCAATAACTACAGTGCTCCACTCCTGCCCCTTCTCCCCATTGTCTGCAGGATGATGCACAGTAAATTGCACCATCAACAATGGGGGGGGGGGGGGGGAGGCTGTGTAAAAATTGTCTGAACCAATAAAATGTGGTAAAAACCCCAAGGAAGAACACTGCCTGGGTGTGGCATGCTGCAGCAGACCCTTTTGGGCCAGCTTTAGCTGCTGGGGGAGATGTACTGACTACCTACATCCCAAACAAGCTGAATGCATGCTCCCCTCCTGCATGAGGCTGCTCTACTGCTTGCTGAGCTGCAGCTATGGGCAGGAAGATCTCTCAACACAGCTTCCTTCCTTTTTGCACCACAGTCTCGTGAGGAAATCTGCTAGAACAACCTTGGTTTGACATTTATGTGTGGGTACCAGCTGCTTACAGCCATTTTTGTCTTCAGTGCTCTCTGCAAGGGGCACATGGACTCATGCTCTGGCCACCAGTGGTGAAGGTTATTAGCAGGAAATCATCTGACAGCCCCCAACAGCAGCACGTGGCAGCTCAGCTAGGATGGGTGAAGGCATCCCCATCTCTTGCAGCCTGCTTCCAATATGAGCTCCAAATGGTGCATCACAGGTGTTGAGGGCTGCCACTGGTGGAGCAGATGGACAGACTGCTGGGGGGTGCCCAGGGTTGATGTGCCTCAGCAGAGCTGGGGAACCAGGCAGAGAGGAGCATGACAGGAGCTAACACCTGGAAGCCCTTGGCCTTCTCTGGGTGACCACATCACATCTCTGGGATCTCCACTCTTTATTGCTGGGATGAGAAGGAGAAGAGCCAGCACCTGTAACTGGTCTGCAGACTGCCTTGCTCAGCTCTGCTAGGTAGGGAGGCTGGATGGACACAGCCTGGCATGTGCAAGGTGGCAGGAAAGGAAGTTCTGCTGCATGCACTAGGATATCAAGTCTACACTTAGGAACAGCTGTGCACTATCTTTTCAATCTCCTGTGAATGAGGAAGGAGCTCTGGTCTCTTCATGATCTGCAATCAGAGCTCTTAGGAGGTTTTGTTTCTTTTCTTTTTCCTAACCAGATCTCTTAGAGCCTCCCCAGCCTCCCACACTCCTTGCCTAGCATTGGTGGACAGAGATGCTCTTGATGCAGCAATGTGTCCTGGAGCCCAGGCAGACAACAGTGCTGTCCTCAGAAGCTGAGGGGGGAGGAGGCAGCTGCAGTAAGCTCTCTGGACACTCAGAGCAAACTTCAACCTCTTACTCTTGAGGACAGAGCTAAGCCCAGTGGCAGGATCTATGTATGCCCTTGGAAAGCCAAGCAGGGATTGAAGAGGAAGAATTTGCATCCTGTGACTTCAGTGGACACAGAGCTGGTGGATCAGCTGATATGGAGATCATGCTCTCTGGACAGGCAGCAGCCATCCCTCCCACAGTGGTGGTAGCTCCAAAACCAAACAGGCTGACTCCTAGGGCTAAACACAGAGTGTTCCCCAAGTCACAGGCTCTGCTCACATCAGGAGGAGCCTCTTGATATTCAGCTCTGTTATTCTGCTTTGCTTTACTAGCCTCAGGTACTCCCAGGTACCACACTGACCAGGCCCTCTGCACCCTTAGACACATAGAAGAATGCTGTGACACAGCCTTTCCTCTATGTTATTATTCCCTCTGTGCCTCCAGCAACCTGGTCTATTTCTGCCAGTGCCCAGAAGCAAGAGAGATCTCAGGTTACCTTCATACAGTGCCAAATCTGGCATCCTGCTCCTGGCACCAAGGGTGGCAAGAGGAACCTGCTGCAGGGCACTAATGACAGCAAAACACACAAGCCTTGAGAAGTTTGACTTGAAAAAACATCATCAGTTCCTCCTGACCTTTTAGCAAACCTCCAGTTAGTCGACTGGAAGGCATTTTTTCCAACCATGGGGCTACAGCAAAGGAAAGAAGTTCGAGAGCTTCATCCTGTTCCGTGACGAGTGCCCATCCTGATGGCAGCCAGCTGTCTCCCTGCACCCCAGCTTGCCGGTGGTGCTGGGGAGCTGCTGTGGCACTGGAGCTGGCAGCATGCAAGCAGGAGCCCCTTTCAGTTTACAAGCTGTCTTCCCCTGGAAAGGACACTTGCCTTATGCAGCTCAATCACAGGGAAAGTGTAAGTGTTATTAATAGCCACCCCTGAATGACACTGAGATCTCCTGGGCTTTTGCCTCTGTCTCTACTCTGCCAGGACGCTGCAGGGATCAAAGGATGAGAACCTGAGAGGCCATCCAGGGAGCTGCTGCTCATCCTTGCCCTGCTGACATACCACTGCTTGCCCTCAGCCTCAGTTTCCATCACAAATCCCTCTTTTCAGTATTCCTATGTACACTGCTGACCCACCATCCCTGCTGAGACCCTGTACCCTGCTCTCCTACCCTACTCCCAAGCGTCAGTCACTGGCCCTTCCTCACCCTCAGGGTCTCTGGCCAGCCCTCTCCAATGTGCCACAAATTGCAGCCTGCACTGATGAGGTCTGCTGAGGAAGGGAGAACGCTGGTCATGATCTGGTGCAGGCCTCCTCAGGCTTTGATTTCAGTGAGGCGAGCAGAGATCAGCAAGTTCCCAACCTGCACAGTTTGCTTCTACCCCAAATCTCCATTCCAGCTGTAATCTCTTCTACATCACACAGAGAAAAAAGAGTCAGGAGCTCCCCTGTGCTGGGTCCAGCACAAGCAAAGGGGATGCGGCTCCCCCGGTAGCACAGGTGCGGCTCCGTCTAAACCAAGAGCCTTTCAAAGCATCATGAGGGGTGAGCTGTGGGCTGTGCTTAGCTTCTATTTCAGGATGCACTCATCTGATCTGCTGCAACAAGTGCCACAACCTACACTGCCTACACAGGCCACAGCACCTCGCTCCCCAACTCCCGAGCTGGAAGAGCAAGGCATTCCCAAGGCAAACCACAGCCAAGGACATCCTCAGTTGTACTGTCAGGCTCCTACTGCAGAGGAGGAGGAGATTACTGCTGTAACCTTAAGGTTGCCCTTCCAAGCTGCAGAAGGCAGTTTCAGGTCCTTCCAGGGCACTCAGAGTGGAACAGGTTCCCACTAGTCTCTCAGCAAGACTTGGGGTTGATCCAGGGGACTTCAGACCTCCCTCCTAGTGAGAAAGCAAGGCAAGGGCTTAGAAACTGGGTGGTGGTCACATGCATGCACCTTGAGAGGACCTTCTCCCAGCCCTGAGGTCTTTGCAGCTTGTCACAGAAAATGTCTCCAAGGGGCAAAGCCACGCTGAAGGAATTGCCCAAGACCACACAGTGAGCTGAATGCTGTCCCCACTGCCTGGCCCTGCCTTGATCAAGGTAAGACCAAAGGGATCTGCCACCTGACCCTGCTGCCTGGCCCTTCACAGGAAAATGCTCTCCAGTTTGCTGTGCTGAGCAGGGGCCGGGAGCAGAAGGGCCTGAGACTTTTTCACCAGTTCCTAACACAACCCACACCCCCTTCTGGTGGAAGCTCCATCCTGCCTTTGCCCAAGCTCTGCACGATGCCCTGGTGCCACCACCCCTTCATCACCTTTACAGGGTGAACCTGAGATTTGCTTTAAGGCACATCTGCCAGACTTGCTCAGACCCTCCACTCATGCTTCGTAAAGTCGAGGCTGTGCCAGCCCTAAGGCTCAGAGTCATGTTCCCATTACAACAATGTGATTTCCTTCCCAAAATCCATGGAAGAGAGTGTTTTGTCTTAATTTAAACCAAAGCAGTCTCCTTGGAGGCTCCTGGCCTGACTCTGGGCATTCATATCCCTTGACAACTTTCCACCACCATAACATTATGAAGTTTATTTGCCACTACAGTAAATAATCTGCCTCCTGGTTATCAAGAAACCCAACAGCCCTGATTTAAACAATCTGCTGCTGTGTTTGGCAGGCCTGATGGCCTCAGGCAGTGAATTAATCCAGGATGAAACACAGAGGGTGAGCAACCACCTCCAGCGTGCTGGGGGTGAGGCAGAGCAGGGGTCGAGGGAGAGGCCGGCCACACAGTTTCTATTTTGGTCCCATCAGCAGGACCAGCAACACAGGCTGGGAAGGACTTTGGGAGTTTCTTCTCTCTCTCTGATCTCCCTTTGCAGGGTGATTTGCATCAAGCAAGGTGGTGGGGAGCTAAGCAGGGCCTCCAGGCAGTTTGGAAGCCTGGTCAATGGTTTCTTTAGCAGATTCCCACCGTCCTCCCCAGGGCTGGCTTCTTCCTTCAGCATGCACAGTTCTGTGCCTCCCCGTAAAGGAGGGACACAAGTGATGTGCTATTTAAAGGGAAGCTGGTCCCACAGCCCAGCTGTTTAATCTAAACTCCATAAGCAGTCCCAGAGTTTTGCCCCTGCCAGTGGGGACAAAATCCCAGCATGGTGCTATCCTGAGCTGGTTAATATGCAGCACCTGTCTGGGGCAGCAGCCCCAGGGAGGAGGTGAAAAGATAAAGCTGCAGCATGGCGGGTGCAGAGCACGGGCAGTGATTCCCAGGGCTGGTAAGTCTTTGGACATCCCAAAAGCATGTAAAGACCTTTGCACCTCCCAAAGCAAAGCCAAGAGAGCCCCAGGCACTCAACTACAGGCACTGACAACAGAAAGATGGGAGCTGAATGCCCCCTCCACCCCATGGCAGGGACTGGGAAAGGCATTCCCCTAGTCCCAGCAGAAGCAGGGCACCTCACTGCCACCAGCACCAGGGAGGTGCCAGGAACCCACAAGTCTGTACTGCTTCCCTCAACTATCCCAGGGCAAAGTGGCTGGGGCCCGGGGGTCCCAGCACAGCACCGACTGGCTCCCCACACTGCTGTCCTCTGCCACCTTCAGATGTCCCACAGCCATCCCTATGCCACACAGACTGGCACGATGCAGCCAGTGCTGTAATGGGCAGCACACTGGGTGGCTGGAGCCGCACCCCTGGTCGAAAAATCCCGTGCCCTGTATCCAAAGGGGAAACGACAGCCAGATGCCACCGAGCGCCACGGCAGCTGCGTCCCATGGAGCCCCCAGCTCAGCCCAGCGGCTCGCTCCAGCCTCCAGGAGCAAACAGCTCCGCAGGAGTAAGGTTGAGTGTCTCGAGGCTGCCTCTGGGGTCTGCTCCCCCTGGGGTCTGCTCCCCCTGCCCTTCCCCAGCAGGACGAGACTCAGCACCTGCCCAAGCGGCACCCACGAACCCAGGGCTGGCTCCCACGGCCCCCTCCCATCCCCCGCCCGGCACAAACAACAGCAGCAAAAGGAGGAGGCCGAGGAGCGAAGCGGAGAGCGTGGGGGGAAGCCCCCATGACCTGCTCCGGAGCGGCTGAGGGGGTCCCTTCCAGGCGCCGAGCGGGTGGCGGCGGCCGCGCAGCAGCGGCGGCGGGGAGCAGCCCTCCCCGGCCAAGTCCTAGTTTGGAGAGCGAGTGCTGGGCTGCTCCCCGCCTCCTCCCGCGCCGCTCGAACCCCGACAGGGCTCGTTAAAGTCACCGACCGCACTTCCTCCCGCCTGCCCGTGCCCGGAGGGGCCCACAAACAGAAACGGGTGTCCTGCCCCGGCACCCAGCTGCCCTCCGAGCGCCCGACTGCACCGAGGGGATGCCACCGCTCCCTTGGAGCGGCAAGAGCAGAACCGAAGAGGCTAATGAAGGCGGAACTCGCCCAGGAAGCGATTTGTTCCCACCTCTTTGGGACCTCGGTGAAGGGGTTTGCGGGGCTGATGGAAGCCGAGCCACCCTGCCATGTTCATGCAGAGGGAGGTAACTTGGTCCTGAGTTATGGACAGTGTCTGGTCTGGGTGGGCTCCACAGACGTCTCAGGAGCTTTTTACCTCCCCTTGGTGCTGCTACCCCCCACATGAGACCTCTCACAGCCAGACTGGGGACTTCCCCGTCGCACTTCACTGCTATCCAGGTTCCCCCCGCAGCTTCCCCCAGAGACCTGCTCCTGGCCAAAGGCAACCCCGTTCCCTTTTGGGACCATGAAACCCATCTTGACTTCGGCCTCTGCAGAGTGTGTTGGGGGGGGTCACGTCGAAGGCCAGCTCACTCCAGAAGCCTGCAAGGTGTGAGTCACCAGCTGCTGTTATTTCAGTCATTTACCCGTGGATGGGAGCCCGATAGCCACGCACGTGGCCGTATTGAGTCAGCACTGGTGGCCACAGCTGGGATCTCATCCTTTCACACCCTGTCTCCTCCTGCCTGCCCCTTCCCCTTGCCTGCATGTCATGGGTAAAATTAGACAGTGAGCTCTTTTCTGTTTGTAGGAGCTTGCATGGATTTGGACCATGTCCAGCGCTCCTTGGGGCCTAAAGAGAGACTACAGTAAAGCAATCATAACAAAACATCAGGGGAGGTTGTTGCCAATGCGATGAAGGAGGACAGCTGCCTTGAAAGTGGTTCACAGGAAGCCATTAACCAGAGCAGAGCCAGGCCTGAAGGCTGAGCTCCCACCACCGGCGCTGTTTGTGTCACGGCAGAAGGACCGAGTGGCCTCCGCTAAGCGGTGGCGGCCAGAGGTGGGCAAGGACACATGAGCAAACCTCACCACACCAAAGCTGCCATGCAGATTGCCTTCAGCTCTTTTCTCACGGTGCCAAAAGGGAAGGGGAGATGATGCCCAGAGCAGGCAGGAGATGTTAACCCCTTCTCACTCCTCTCTCCCTTCAAACCTGGCAGCAGCTGAAGGATAGAGGACTCTGACCCATTTCCTACACAGGGTATGTGTCCTTCAGATTTCCCTTCCCAGTGCCAGGAAAGAGCAAGCTGCCACTAGCAGTTGAGTAGGTCCCAGCATCCTCACAGCTCTAGGGTGACCACAGTGCCAGCTGTGGAGGAGAGACTGAAGAAGGAACCCCAGGAACGGTCCCCAGTTCCTTGTTGTTGATACCCACTTACTGGGTCTGGCAGGGTGTTCTATCCCAGGAACAGTTCCCAGTTCATTGCTGTTGATACTCACTTACTGGGACTGGCAGGGTGTTCTATCCCAGGAACAGTTCCCAGTCCATTGCTGTTGATACCCACTTACTGGGACTGGCAGGATGTTCTAACCCAGGAACAGTTCCCAGTCCATTGCTGTTGATACCCACTTACTGGGACTGGCAGGATGTTCTATCCCAGGAACAGTTCCCAGTCCATTGCTGTTGATACCCACTTACTGGGTCTGGCAGGATGTTCTATCCCAGGAACAGTTCCCAGTTCATTGCTGTTGATACCCACTTACTGGGACTGGCAGGATGTTCTATCCCAGGAACAGTTCCCAGTCCATTGCTGTTGATACCCACTTACTGGGACTGGCAGGGTGTTCTATCCCAGGAACAGTTCCCAGTCCATTGCTGTTGATACCCACTTACTGGGTCTGGCAGGATGTTCTATCCCAGGAACAGTTCCCAGTCCATTGCTGTTGATACCCACTTACTGGGACTGGCAGGATGTTCTATCCCAGGAACAGTTCCCAGTCCATTGCTGTTGATACCCACTTACTGGGACTGGCAGGATGTTCTATCAGAGGAAATTAAAATCATGGCATTAACAGCCACCCATTCAGAGAAAAAAAAAAGCCTTCTAAGAAATGAGATGATCCAAGGGCTGGAACACCTCTGCTATGAGGATAGGTTGAGGGAGCTGGGGTTGTTCAGCCAATACCTGAAGGGATCCTACAGGAAGGCTGCAGAGGGACTTTTCATAAGGGTGTCAAGTAATAGGACAGGAGGCAATGGTTTGAAGCTGAGGAAGAGTAGGTTGTACTGGGTCTTATGAAGAGGCTCTTCAGTATGAGGGTGGTGGCACTCTGGAACAGGTTGCCCAGGGAGGTTGTGGATGTCTCCTCCCGTGAGATGTCCAAGGCCAGGTTGGATGAGGCCTTGAGCAGCTGAGTCTAGTTGAGAGGCTTCCCTGCCCATGGCTGGCAGGTTGGAGTAGATGATCTCTAGGGTCTCTTCCAACCTAAGCCATTCTATGACTCTATGATATGTGTGGCTTGTCTCCAGTCCCATCTCCAGCCAAGGAACCCCATGCCCACCCTGCTCACCCTGTCCTCCACAGCCTACATGCACAGCAGAACCCCCCAGTGACACTGCCTGCTGCTCCTCACCCCCTGCCACAGCCCCACCTCCCTCCTGGAGGTCCTGGCAGGACCCAAACTTGCAAACAGTAACAGCCCAAAAGGATGCCCAGGGTGGACTGTACCTGGCCCCAAAATCCCTTCCAAGTCAAGCAGACCAGCGAGCAAGAAAGTTCTCCAAACCCTTTTCCACGGAGACAGCGAGAGTGGGAAGGCCAATAGCCAGCCTGGCAACCCTTCCTGCTGCCATTCTCCTCCTTCCTCCTGTGACTTACTAAGACCTCCTCCTGCAGGGTCCCACACACGTGAAACCTGGAGGTGGCAGTCCCTGCAGGTGTCTGAAAGGGGGTGGGGGAACTGCTCAGCACCCTTGAGAAACCCAGTCCCCAGTAATCTTCACTCCCCCCCCAAGTCTGAGGCTAAGACACGAAAGACCCTCTCCTATTCCTGCACTTCAAGCCTTCATTGTGACCCTGTGACTAAGCCAGGCACATGCTGACTTACCACCCAAAACACAGTTGCTGGTTTGACTGTGAGCCTGCTGCTGATACCAAGCCTCATCTTCGGTTTCACTTTCTCACCCCGTGGCAGCTGAGCTTCCACATAATCTTCTCCCCAGCCCCAGGTTGAAATTAAAGTGATTCCTTTTAGCAGTGTTAAATCTGTCACTTCTTGGGTTTGCTAAACACCACCTTGACCCTCTGCTACAAATGGGAGGGCAGGAAAAGCTGATTGGGTTTTTTTTTGCTCCTCCACCCTTTCTGTTCTAAAGGCCCTCAGCATATCTGCTCTTCCATGCTTTTCTTCTCTCGTCCTAACATCCCCAGGTCTGCCAGCTCCTGCAGCCTCACCAACAGGCTCTTCTCTCCAGCCATCCCTGAGAGGTGGAGAGGAGATCCCTAGGCAAGAAACGTTGCCAGTGCTGGGAGGAAACCACTTTCCCCCTTCTTGGCATGGGCTAATGCTTCATTGCAGAGCAGTTGCACAGGGCTGCCTCACTCTGCTCCCTGAGTTTCTCTGCTCCCACTCCCATGGTGTGACCCCACGTGCTCCGAAGAAGACCACTGGAACAGGGGGAGCAACCCAGGCTCCAGGTGCCATTGTGTGTCACCAAGTGCCACCAGGACATGCAAGCCTGTGCAGCAGGCTGTTGGTTCTGAGCACCAGCCAGCCCACAGCAGTGTCTGGTAAGTTTAAGGCAGCAAGCTCACCGGCCACTGCGCCCTTGGCAGCACACAGAACAGCAGCTCCACGCGGATGCTTTGCAAAGCCCTCCTCTGCAGCAGAAAGTAAAACCAGGAGCAAGAAGACCAGGCCAGCAACCCTTCAGAGGGGACATGCCACAACACCCAGCAGAAGCAAACCCCGAGGAAAGTGCTGGAGCTGCACAGCTGAGGAGCTCCATAGAGCAACCATGCCCTCTGGTGTTCACACCATGGCTCTAGGCTTCTCCAAAGCCCATCCACCACCTCTCCTCTGCACAGCACTAACCACAGCCATATTGCCTCTCATTTCCAACACCTCCGACCATTTGACTCCCAAGCAGCATTGGGACACAAGACTTTTATGATCAGGCGAGTTGACCACTCAGGGAAGTCAGGAAGGCCCGGGATGCCGTGCAGCTGGAGTGATACCCAGAGAAACTGCTGAGCAGAAGCCAGGAAGCAGCAGTCCTCAGACCAGCTCTTCCACTGCAGTGCTTCTGCCTGGCACTCACACCAGCACAGCCAAATCCTGACCAGGCAAGTGTGCTGCTCCACAATGACCATGGCATAGGGAGCCTGGGAAGGAGACCTGGGACTTACCCCAACTTCCACATCTTCTCAGGAGCACTTCTGAGCCCCCAGCACCATTGCTAGCTTGGGCACTGACTTCCACACAGTGACTGTGTCCCATCAATCATAACTGTCTCCCAGGCCCTGTTTTCCCACCAAGTCTGGCAGCTCCAGCCCTATTTGCCTTCAGGTTGCTTCAGCCATTTGCCTTACTCAGCCTCTCAGCGTTGTCATCTTGGCTCTTCAAAGCACTCAGCATGCACAGGGTCTAGCTGCTACGGCACTAACGCCCACAATGGCTAGGACACGGAGGAGGAAGACCTCAGCTGACCAAACACCACCAAAACGAGGGCTACCATGTTAGACAATGCAAGTCTGGCAGTGAGCTGCCCTCTAGAAGAAGGTTAGAGCCAGGGGCAGCAGGAAAGCAGCCTGGCTTCCAGTGGCCTCAGTTAGTGCGACACAAGAGGGTGACGTGGGGTGAGACGTGGGCGAGAGAGTGAGGCGAGCTCTTGAGCAGAAAGGTTGCAGCAGCAGCTGGGACTGCACAGCCTGTGCAAGCCAAGAGAAATGCCACATACTTATACACCGCCGGCCGGTGCTTTATCCTCCTGGATCCCCATCGGCTGGGCTGCCTGCCCTGCAGACAAGAGAAGACACCTTTGTGGGGCAGGTGGAGTCTAGGGACACAAAGAGAGTGGTCAGCAAGCTCTCCCCACAAATATGCCTTGCTGCCCATGGCACCATCCTCCCCCTCCGTGGCTTTGCCATCCCTCCAACCCGCAGTCTCCCCACAGGGACTTGCAGGCCCCCAGGGCCCCAGGGGCACCCACGCTACTGTCCCTGCTGTCAGCTGTGGAGGTCAATGCAGGCAGAACTGGCCCCGTAGAGCTGGGGCCAGCAAGGCTGCTCCTCCCTTCAGAGTCAGTCACCAAACATCAGGCACCACACTCCAGCTTCTGGGATGACAACATATCCCAGTCCAGAGTCACCTCCAGCCTGATGCAGCTGGCTGCAGTAATGAAGCCCAGAGCCTGCACCTCCATGGGATGCACAACCGAGGAACCATGCCTGGTTGGCACAGAGAAAGGAATCCTGCTTCTCTTCCTCCTCCTCTGCGCCAGCCTGGCTCCTGGCAGCCCTAACCTCAACTGCTGGGTCCAGGCATGGATTTGAATTTCAAATAAATCATGAAGGCACTTGCCAAGCCTTGCATGGAGGAGCATTGTTTGGGCTGGGCAGGGCAGGCCACCTGCTCCCAACCCTGCAGCCCCTGTGCATGGGCACCAAACCCTGGCACCCCTGATCAGCCAGCTCTTGGTGACACAGTGCAGAGTGGGAGCACCTTTATTGGGACCCCTCTAAAACCTGCCTCTACCACATCTGCCTACTCTACCATGCAGGCAAGGAAACTTGTGGGTGGGTAACGTTGTTGTTTGAGTCCAGGCAGCGAGTCCTTGCCAGCAGCCTCTGTCAGAGCATCTCCTGGCCCCAGGCCAACCCACAGCCCAGCCAGGAGCCAGGCTGGGGAGCGAGGTGCCTCCAACCATGCATCCCAGCAGCTCTCACAGAGCAGAAGCCCTGCCACCCCTTAATCCCACCATCTGCCAGCCTCTGACGGGTGTAAAATCCATGCAGAAATCATCCCCCCACCCCCCAGCACATTTCAGCGGTGGCAGCTGCCAAGCACCTGCTGCCAGAGTGCCCTACGCCACGTCCGCTTGCGTGGTGACCTCGGCCTTGGGTGGTAAGAGGCTTAGTGCTGGATCTGAGTGGCTCCTGGCCAGGGCCAGGGCAGCAAGGCAGGATGAGATATGGATAATCTGCTGGAGAGGGAACTTTCACACAGAGGAGATGGCATGTGGCTGGCCACACAGATCCCCGCTCCCTGTCTGGGCTGGCTCACAGGCTGTGCCTGCAGGTCAGGAGCTTGGAAGGAGACTCGAAGCTGCCTTGGGCACTTCTGCCCCATGACTCTCCATCCTCATCACAGTGGTGAGCCCTGACTCAGAGAGCAGGTAGGACCCCCCAGGCAGGGGGAGGTAGGCAGGAAGGGTTCCCCCCACCCTCTGGCTCCACACCTGGGCTGTGAACGGTAAGCAAGGGACAGGCTGTTCCAGCGCCCACGTTTCCTGTGGGAGCCAAAGTGCACCAAAAAGAGGCAAAACCCCTCTGCAACAAGCCTCTTTGCTAGCTGCCATGACTTCCTGGGACGGCCAGCCAGTGGGGACATGTGACCTCCTGCAAAGCCACAGCACGTTTCCAGGCTGCTCCAGTCCCGCTGCCAGCAGAGCTGCAGCTGGCAGGGAGATGGGGGAAAGGGCACACACCAAGCTCTTCCCTGCTGCTGCTGGGTGGGTTTTCACACCTCTCTGGCTGGAAGCCCTCTCTTGCAGCTGGGACCAGTCTGCTGTGCCATGAACTGGCATCCTGTGGTCTGCAAGGTGCACCGAAAGGCATCTCCCACTGTCACCAGGCATATAGAGCTCCAGGCAGCAACCAAAGGGTGAGACCATCTCTAGCCAGACCTCTGTCTGCCCCTAGAGAGGCTTCCCATACCAATGCCCCATACCTACCAACCAGCACCTGCATTCTGGCAAACATCCCCAAGTCATTCAGAGACAGGTCCCCAGCTAGTGCTGGTCCCTGCCAGCTGGGCAGGGCTTCTCCAAGACAGGGATGCTTAGCTTATGTCCCCAGGATCAGGGAAGACTGACAACTGTGAGATGGGCAAAGCTCAGGCAGGCTGTTCCCAGGCACAGAAGCAACAGCCACAGGTAGAAACTGGAACTGGCAACGCAGCCCAGCCCAGACAGCACAGCTTGCCTGGCAGGCAGGGCTGAGGCAGGAGGCCCATTAACTCCTACTGTCTAGAATGGCAGGAGCTGGGAAGAGGTCCTCTCAGTTACTCCCTGGTGCAGCGAGGAAGAGTTTCCCCTGGGGGCAAAGCTCATGGTTAGCTACAAAGTTAACGCCCTCAAGCATCAACCCTTAAACTGCAGGCAGGAGAAAAGCCAATGCTGGGTCTAACACAGGCATCCAGCATGGACTGGAGGACTCCGTCCCTCCTGGGCACTGGTCTGGCCAGCACAGCCTCATCACCTGCCTTGGCAGAACTTTCTCCTCTGCCTGATGATGTCCTGACGGGGAGAAGAAAGCCTCCCAGCTCCCCAGAGAGAGACTGCAGCTGCTGCTGGGCCTGCAAGTTGTAACAGAAACACAAGAGTATTACTTTTGTAATACTGGGGCAAGAATCTGGACTTGGGATCACAGAGAGAGCCACTTATTCTCTTGTGCCAGCTCAAAACCAGCAGGACAAGTTTCCCCTATTTCCACGCCTTGTCCGTGTCCCTGAGTCAGTCCTGCACCAGAGTCCCTATTTCCAAAAGTCTCCAGCAGAAGTCAGTCCCCATCTTTTCCAAAAAGGATGGTATGGGGGCTCAAGATTCAGGGAGCCCAAGCACCAGCCTGAAGCCCCAGCTCTGCTCCCGAGCTCAGCATCTCGGTTATCACCCATCTACAAGAGCTAGCAAGAGAGTGCATGCATGGCTGAGAGCTAACTCAGGAGCTTCGGCTCACAGTCACCTGGGAAAAAGAAACCAGAGCTCCACTGAGAGCAGAGGTGGAAGTTATATTTAGAGGCTTTGCCAGGTCTCTGGGGAGACTATCTGCTCCCCAGGCACAGCACCACGACGAGCGAAGGAAATCCTACACTGCATCCCCCCCCACCTGCCGCAGCTCAGGTTGCCTTTCACGAGAGCATCCCCCCCATGTCGTAGGTGATCCACGCAATCAAACAGCCCCCAAACTCCCCCTCCTCACACCACTCATGGCTCTGCCCCTCCCCCCTCCTCAACACTGTCTCCTTGCAAAGACCTGTGCCCACTCCCAGCATCCCCCTACCCTTCCACTGCCCTTCTCTCTTCGCACTGTTTTTCTGCAAAGGATGGAGGAGGTACGTCATCCTGCCTCCTCTCAGCCCCTTGAGGAGATTACAGGGTTTCCTGGAAGGGATGCTCCAACTCCTAAGCAGATTAGAGGTCTTGTCACCTCCTCCAGCACAGGCACACAGAACCGTGGCTGCCCTGTGCTGATCTTAGGAGAGCAGCAGAGCTGCTGAAAGGTGCCTGGGGCTGGAGAGACAAGGCAGGCGGCAGGCAAGAGCCACACCATGGAGGACCCCAGCCTACGGGAGCAGCCAGGCCCTATCCCTAAAGTCCTGCAGCAACCTGGAAGCTGCCCCAGCCTCACTCTGCCGAGAGGTTGTGCTGGCTGCCAAGAGCCGTGGCTGCTCAGCGTGCCCGGTGCTTTCCTTTTCTCCTTGGTGAGCTCAACAGTCCCCGAGTCACCCCGTGTGAGGTCAGATCTGGAGCAGAGAGCACAGAGCAAACACGGCAGCGAGAGCAACTCTCCCGGCACATCTGACCTGCCCTGCAAAGAAGCCCAGAGGTCACCACGGGGAACAGCTGGGGCCTCCCACGAGTGTCACTGGCCCAGGCCCAGCTGATGCCAGCCCATCACCTGTGAGAGGGACAGGGAAGGGAGGCTGGAGGGTTTCAGAGCGAGAGGTGTGCAAACTCCGCAGGCAGGGAGGAGGAGCAGGATTGCTCAACAGCTAGCTGGCAGCGAGGTGTGTTGTGAAAAAGCCTGTCCTGAGGTAAGCGGTCTCTCAGCCTGCCAGTATGCGGATCACAAAGCTCCTCACTACTGCCTGGTCTTCCCCCAGGGCACCTGGGGTTCCCCTCACCCAACAGCCCGTCTTCCACACCCACACCGGGGCACAGCGGAACCCGCAGCCCTGCGCCCTGGCTGGCCTTGCTTGCCAGCCAAGGGCCATGCAGGTTTGAGGAGACAGAGTGGCAGCCCCCACACAGCAGGGCTGGGGAAGGCTGGGCTGCCATCCTAGCAGCACATCTCCCCCAGTTTTTGCATGAGCAAGTATCAAGCTGCAAGAAAGAGGGTGACAAGCGACGTCCCAGGGCCGTGGGCGGGAGCTTAGCTCAGTTTCTCAAGTGCCGTTTACCCGCACACCATGCCACCCACAGACCTTCCCTGGGGCAAAGGCAGGTGCCTCCAGGCATGTGTGCAGGCTCCAGCACCACAGCCTGGCCTGACAAAAGGATCACAGACGAAGACTTGGTCCCATGCTCTCTCTCTGCAGGGCAGCTGTCCACTGGCTGCCCAGAGGTGGCTACCCTCATGCTGCTGCATCAGATTCAACCATCAGGCTATGACACATACCTCCTCTGAAGGGGGATACGCTAAAGACCCTAAAGTCCACAGGGAAGACCCATCCCAGCCCCTCTGGCACTGGGGACAGCAAGAAAGGGGCTTCATCCTCAGCACTTGCACCCCTTCCCCCAGGTCCCTCCTGGAAAGTGCAAACCATGCTGTTCAGCCACAGCACAAGAAACGGGGCACCTAGGAAGGAAATTTAATCCTAACCACCTATTATCTGATCAGCCCAAATCCCTTTATCAGCCCAATTAAAAGAATTACCCATCCGTGGCCCAGATGCACGTATTGTGCACTTGTCTCCATCAGCTCTGGAGCCAATTACTCCACCCTCCTGTAAGGCAATTACAAGGTACAGAAATAAGCCCACTTGCAAAACACAGGGGAATAACATACCAAGAGAGGCCAGAGCGAGGGGGCTCACCCCTCTTCTGATCAAGTCCTCTTGGGGCTCACTTGTCCTCAGGACAAGACAGGCCCTCTTGCCCTTCTGTGGACCTTGTATCTCTTGGTGTTGCTGCAGGCAGAGCCTGGCAGCATGTTAGTTGCCCACCCTGAGAGACCTCTCTCTGTGAGAGCTGCTGCTAGGAGGCAAGCTCCTGCCTCTTACCTAAGTTTCCTCTAGAACTGCTTCCCAGCCACATATGGTCTGGCTAAAGCCTAGAAATGAAGGGGGTGCAAAATTCCTCACTGGTGGAAGCATTTGGAGGGTAGACACTGGCTGTACTTCTCACTGAGAGCGCAACAACTGCAGTTCCCTCAGAGGAGGTGAAACTTCACGCCCTCCTCTGCTCCAACACTTAGGTGAGCATGAATTTGGTGACGTGCAGTCAGTTAGCCCACATGGCTTCCAACCAAGCCCACCTCCCACAGGCACATGTGGGAGCCCCTCCCTGAAGGCCCATGGAGATCTCTCCCTGCAGCTCTGGGGGCTGCATTCATCACTCTGAGCTGGAGGGAACTGGGTCTTTCCCATCAGCAGAAGAAGGGCAAGACAGGCATTCATGCATCAAACCACCTGACAGGCATTTCCTGTTGTCCTGGCAGGTTTGCTGACCCCCTCCAGCTCAGCACCTCCTGCCTGCCCCATTCTGCCTCACCCCAAGTGTCCACGCTGCAGAAGGTTGCTCATACATGGAGAACTTCCCCTCGGTGCAGGTTCTGCTACACGTGGCAGTAATGGCAGCCAGAACTTCTGGGAGCCAGAGAGAGATGCCCTTCAGTACTGGAGGCAGGCCAGAGATGGCCAGGAGGTCCAGACATCCACTGCCACCAGCTCTGAAACTAGAGCAGAGGACAGCACCGCTCCATGGTGGAGTGACCTTGCAAACTCCATTTCCAGCTCCAGGCTGTCGAGATTCAGCCTGGGGCCTTTCCACTCCATCCTGCACCTGTGACACCACCTGGGAGCACTGCACTCTGTTTTGGGCCTCCCTCTGTGCCAAAAATGCTAACAAGCTGTAGCAAGTTCAGCACAGGGCCACCAAGATGACTGTGGACAGAAGCTATCAGACACAAAGGAGAAGCCAATAGGGGTGGTTTGGCCTCCGGAAGAGAAGGTTAAGGAAGACCAGTATTACTATCTTCAGCTACTTGGTGGGTTAGGTACAGAGACAATCGAGCCAGATGCTGCCTAGAATGCACAGTGACAACCTAACAGACAAGGGGCAAAGGTTGCAACTAGGGAAACTGAAGTGATATCGGGGGTTAAAAATGCCCACGGAGCTAAAGCACAGGAGCAGGCACCCAGGGAAGCAGTGCTGTCTCCAGCCTGGGGGCACTCAAAGCTCAACATCAGCAACCTGATCAAATTTGATCCTGCTTCGAAGCGGCAGGGTGGGCCAGGAGACCTCCAAAGGTCCCTTTGGATGTCAATTATTCCATGGTTTTTTTTCACACCCCTGGAGGGCAGGCACATCCTTCTATTCACACGGGCCGAGAAGCCCCCAGATCCCACGGAACCAACACCAAGGCTGCGGGAAGTGCAGGGAGCCTGGCTGCCTCTGGGGAAGAAGTTGAGTAAAGGAGCGGCTGGGAGCCGGGATGCCAGGAGGCAGCACAGGAGCGGCACAGGCATCAGACCGGACTGAAAGACAAGGACGGGCGAGCGGGGATGGAGACAGGTGGTTCCGAGCGGGTGGAATTGAACCCTCCGGAGAGAAGGCGGCTCTGACCTCTCCAGGGAACAGCACGGGTGATGCTTCCCAACTTCACGTTGCTCGTGTCAAGCGCTCCAAAGGCGCAAAACACAAACTCATCTCCCTCCAGCTCCACACGCCATGCCCTGCATCCCTCGGCGACCGCGTTCAGCCGGTTGCCGACTCGATAACCGGCACCAACCGTCTCCGAGAGGCCTGGTGCGGTGGGTGCGGGATGCAGCTGTTAACCGGCAGCTGCTAACCGGCAGCTGCCCGCCTGCGGAAGGCTCCCCTCGGGCGGAGGCGAGCCAGCGGCTCTGCAGCCTCCGATCGGGATGCTCCAGCCGCCCGTAGCCAGCCCCTGCTCCGGGGAACCGGCCTCCTTCAAACCCCCCCCGCCGCCCCGACCCCCATTACCCCACTGCCAGGTGCCGGGGCAGCCGCTGCCCGGAGCCCGCGGGCACAGCGCCCGCCCGGTGCTCACCTGCGCCCGAAGAGCTTGAGGCCGGTGAAACGCTTGTTGCTGTGCCGGCGGCCCAGCGGAGGTGGCGGCGGTGGACCCCGCTCGGGCTCGGCGCCGCCCGACGCCCCGGAGGAGGAGGCGGCGGCAGCGGAGAAGGAGCAGGAGGCAGAGGGCGAGCCGCCGGGCGGCGGGGTCCGCGCCGCCTCCATGGCCAGGCTCGCGACTCGGCACCGCCGCTACCGCCGCCCCGCGCCAGGGGAGGGGAGGGGAGCGGGCGGGCCGGGACGGCCGGGGGCGGCTCCCGCCCGGCAGGGCCGGCAGGAAGTGCGGGCAGGCACCGGCGCCCCGGAGGCCGCGCCGCGCAGCGCCCCCTGCTGCCGCCCGTGCGGGAAGCGGGACTGGCGGCGGCGGCGCCCGCGGGCTCGGCCCCGTGGCCCGGCGCCCGGCGCTGTCGGCTCAGGAAGCCGAGTGTCAGCCCCGCCGCCGACACCCAGCTCTCGGGAAGAGGCTCGGCGGCAACAGCGGAGCCTACCCCCGCCTCCTCCTTCTCCTTCTCCGCCTCCCATTGTTCACTGCCGGACGAGGGGGGACGGAGCCAACAGCCCCGCTGCCGCCACCGCCCTCTCCGGGGACCGGGAGCTACTAGCGAGGCGGACACTGCGACTCCCTGCCCGAGTTTTCCTCGGCCCGGCGAACCGCCCGCCCCGCTTCTCCGTCTCCCGGGCGGGGTCGGAGGGTAGGGGCTTGGCTACTCCGCCTGGCCGGTGGCGCCAGGGCTGCCCTGCGGCGAGGGAGCGCTCTTCCCGCCGGGCAGGGGCCGCGGACAGCCCTCATATGCGTGGAAAGTAAGCTGGTCGTGGCGACTGCTCCCCGCGTTGCCGAACCGGGGCTGAGGGGGCTGTCCGGGCAGTGTCCCAGCTGCCAGCCCAGCGAAGCTGTTCCTACTGACCCCTGATCCCCGCAGGGCAGGTCCCGCTCGCCACCTCCAGGACCAGCCGTGCCCAGGAGGGCTGGCGGTGATGGGCACACAGGGACACACCTCCCAGCGCCCACCAACTGCAGGAGGAGCCCGGTAGCCCAGGCAAACCCCGCCGACCCCTTGCACTCGCAGGCCGGGCCGTGTGACATGCCCGCCGCGGGGACTCTGCTGCGTAAGCTCGGCGCTAGCACCGGCAGAAGAGGAAGGGGTTGCCGGCAGGGCACCGGTCAGCCTTGCTCCCAAGTCCCTGTGAAGCACGAGCTGCCAGCGCCAGCCGCAGCACCTCGGCCCCCCCCGCCCCCCGGGAGCGAGGGGAAGGTGGCAGAGCCCGGGTCGGCGGGTACCTCGTATCTCCGTCCCCCGGAGGGCTCTGGGGCACGTCCCAGGAGCGGTGCCGCCACATCTGCCGCAGCGGGGCCGATGCGCTCAGCCGGCCCGGGGCTCACTCTCGCTCTTCCTGCCCCGGCCGCCGCTTTCCGGAGTCATCCCGAGGGCAGGTCCCTGGCAGTACTCCGCCGCCCACCCGGGGCCCCGCTTTGTTTGCACCCTCCACCTGGTTCCTCTCTCTGCAACTTCCTGGAAGCTTGAGGGCGGCTGTCATCGCCCCGGCTGCGCGGCACTCTGCCCCGCCAGCCCACGGCGCCGGGCCACTGCTGCTGCCCGCCGCGCTCCGAAGAAGCAGGAGCACGCCTTGGCACGCCAAGGCTGCACGCCCAGGAGCTGCATCTCCCTTGTTGGGTGGGTCTTTGAAAGCACCTGGGCTCGGAACAGCCCCTTCTCCGTGCTCGCCGCCGTGCAACCCCGGCAGTGGCAGTGGGGTCGCCCTGTCACCTACTCTATGCCGTGCACATCCTCACCTCATGTGGCACCACAGCATTCACAGCCCCCCGGCTGTACATGTAACCTGTGTGTGGCAGGTCTCCAAAACATCCTGCAAACACGAGTGTCTGCTTGCTCTGCACTAGGGTTCATCGGAAAACCACTGGGGTGCAGGCACTATGAGAAGCACAAGCATCTAAGGAGTCTCTGGGCCAGCCAAAGAGTGGGCAGACGGCCTGACAGTCATCATCCATCACCTGGTCTAGATCTGCAGGGTGCAGCGTCCACCTGCAGGCTCAGTCTGTCCCAACTCCAAAACCCTCAGCTCTTCACAGCCAGGCACTGCTCAGTCTGCTCTGGCTCCAGGAGAGCTTCAGGTCAGCATGGGAGTGTGTGGATGGCTTCTGTGGATCCAGAGAAAAGCAAGCAAGCAAAGATGGCTCCTGCAGCTCACAAAGGTGGCTATAGATTGCTTTGGACTCGATCATTAAAAGGAAAAAAAAATTAATTGGTAGACCTTGATCTCATCAGGTGACCTCTGAAACCCAATACAACCCACTGACTAATTACCATGCCAAAGGAGGAAAAGGCAAGTCCTAGATGCCAAACTCCAGCTCAGAGATCAGGGAGGGGAGAGGTTTTGTTACCACCAAAAGGGTTCCTTGTCCCTGCTGCTTTGCATGTCGTGATGGGTTGGTCCATTTGCTCCCTGCCTGCAGACATTTCCCTTTTACATTCTGTGCTCTGCCCCACGTCATGGACGCCCAGGACTTGGTGAGGCTGTCAGAGTAGCATGCCCTGCCCTGAGTTATTATTCTCTCTGTGCTGTGTCTGTGTGTCCTTCTGCAGTCCTGTTGCTTGGGATTGGTGAAAAACCATAGAGGATCCCATGGAAAGTGCAGTTCTCATTGCTCTCGGTCAGGAGACCAGAGGGGACAGACCCTTCTGGCACTGGCTTCGCTGCCGGCAGCACAGGAGGGGGATAAGGGTCACTGTGTTGGAGATTTTGTAGTCTGGCACCCCTGTCTCTCTGTGCTAGTGTGTGCAGTCACCTGGTAAGGAAAGGGTTACATTGCCTGCATCACCCAAACCTGGCAGGATACCTGCCTGAGGTATCTCACCATGTGCTGAGATCAGATAAAGGGGTGGGGGTGGCCAGGGGAGGGCATGGATACTAAGGGCAGTTTCCAAGTTCAGTTCGGGGGTTCCAGCTCTCCCCACCC
Source organism: Dryobates pubescens (assembly GCF_014839835.1). NCBI lineage: Eukaryota > Metazoa > Chordata > Aves > Piciformes > Picidae > Dryobates > Dryobates pubescens. The sequence continues at coordinate 4,838,647 of NC_071616.1, forward strand.
CAGAGCTCCACATTGTCCCTAACACAACCTCCCTGTTGGCCTGCTCTCAGGGACTCCCACTACATGGTCCTCTCGCACATCCCCATCGTGTGCACAGCTGCCGCTGTGGGGACAACTGGGGGAGGCTAACTTAGTGTCTTCTGCTGAGCAGGAGGGACGATAGAAGCATTGCCTCTGGTGACAGCATCATCTTGGACCCCTTAAACCAGGGAGTCTGGTTGACTGCTACCTTTCTCCCAGAAGAATCCAGGATGAGAATCGTGGAGTGAATGCACACCAGCACTGCACTCCAAGCACTGCGTGATGCTGACTCCAAACCTGTCCCACTCCTGAGTCCTCCACAGCCTGTGCCTGACAGTGGAGACAATGGACAGCAGTGGGATGGCCACAGCCCCTGTGAGCTCTCACAAACACCATTCCCAGCAAGCAGACCCTGTCTCTGGTTCAGGAGGGGGTCAGGACAGGAGACAGCAAGACACCTGTTGGTCATTCCCAAACCAAAGCCCACAAGGAGCCACCCCTTCATTAGGACTTTCCAGTGCTGTAAGCTTCCTTCCAGCCATGGCAGTGTGTGCCAGCCATCTCCTTTCCCCACACAGGGATGCAGAGACAGATGTCTCTGTCAGAGGGGAGCAGGCTTAGCTTGCTGGGGATGAATGGGAATTCGATTATACTGCTCTGCACAGCCAGGCTAACGCGATTAAAAGGCTAGCGGGCAGGACTTGCAGGAAGGAGGCCCCTTCCCTGCCCCTCTCTCCTTGCAGCTGCTGGAGTCTCTCCTTCCTTTCATCCCCAGCTCCTGCTCTGCCAGGATGGAGGCACTACCCACCCTCTGTCTTGGGGCTCCACAAAACCCCAGAGCCCAGCCAGATCTGAAGGATGAGGACATCAGAGAACCCCAGCAAGCTCCCCCAGGTCTCACAGGACTCCCACCTTCCTCTCCCCAGCAGGCCCTGACAGCTCTCCCCTCTGCCCTGCCTGTGCCTTCACCCAAGCTCCTTTGCTATTTACATTACAAAGCAGCCCACTCTGCTCTGCTCCACTCCACTCTCTGTGTAATATTTAGCTCCCTGGCACAGAACACCCTGAGAGATGCATTAGCTGTGTCCTATCTGCCAGCCGGGACCATGCTGTGCAGCTGAGGTGCCCTGTATCTTGCTAGCAGGGGTAGGAGATGCCAAGCAGATGCCCTGCTTTGCTCTGGATGGGCTAATGCCAGCTGAGGGGCACAGGGGGTCACAAGGACCCCTCTTCCTGCTGCTGCAATGTGCCTGTGAGGAGCCCTGTAGTGCGTGGGCTGTACTGGGGGCTGCCTCCAGAGGTGGCAGGACGGGACTGCTCCGACAGCTGTGTGTCCCTCACCCCAAAGATGCAGGCTATGGGGAACCACTGCAACGAGCTTTTGTGCTCTTGTGGTTTCCTTTCTGGGTAAACAACCCCTCAGGCTGCGTTGCCTTACACACAGTAGGAGTGACAAAGGCCACCACTACAAGTGTTACCCTGAAAGCGAGTGCAAAATTGTCAAAGCCAAGCGCCTGGAACCGTACAGGTCCCCCAGTGGGGCTGCAGGGTGCTGCTGTGGCCAGCCAGCACCTGTCCCAGGCCTCTCCAGCTTCAGGTCCCAGGGTTTTTCCTAGAGCAAAATTCCCCCAGACTCTAGCTCCCCTTCTTGCTACTGGAGTTGCCCCACTTGGGGAGCTAGAGGCGCTCCTGCCCTGCCACAAAACCTTGGTGGAGACAGCTGAAGCTGGTAGGAGCTGTCTTTGGACTCCCCTTGTCTGAAGCGACTCTGCAGGAGCAAGGCACAAAGCCCTGACACTTGCTCAGGGTTTGCTGCGGTGGCAGAGAGCACGGGGGCCTTCTGGCATTACAGATGCACCTCCCTACTGGGAAAATTGTCCCAGAATGTGCAAATCTGGTGCACAAGCCAGTATCATTAATAAGCTTGGCACGAAACTGCTACTCAAAGCCCTAAATATAACCTGAGCACTGAGCTCTCTTCCACTCGCCCAAGGCGCCGCTGTACACTGTGGCAGCTATTTATGGAAGGAACTTTATTTTCATCAGCTTAATATCATTTCTGCTCGTTTCAGAACCTTTATATGGCAGCTCATGCTGCCTGCCCTTGTGATGACTAATGGGTCCCAGCAGGAACAGGCAGGTTGGCAGCAGGGCAGCTGGGGCCTCCAACCTTCGCTTGACATTGAGGACACCTGCGATCGTGACAGCCCGTGGAGGAGGTCCTCCAAACTCCACCCCAGGGTTCAGCAAGTGCCTCTAGAGCCAGGCAAGGGGATTTCTGTCCAGCCACCCCAGGGTTTCTCATGCTGCAGAAGTGCACCTGATGAAAGGTTAGCCCAGCTCTGTGCAAGGGCTCCATCACCACCTGCCCTGCCCAAGGGAGCCGCCAGACCCGACCCTACACGGGCGTCACAGGATGGCACAAGCAGATTTCCACCCCCAGGAACTTCCTCTCCCGTTTCCCCTTTCCCTTTGTTCTGCTGCCCGAAACGGAGGGTGGAGGAAGTAGCTCATCCCAAACACCAGCTCCTCCCTCGCTGCTGGCCTGCAGGTAGCTGTGGCACCCACTCTGGCCCTGCCAGACTCCTCTCTTCTGCAAAGCCCATGCTGGATGGAGTGAAGCCTCTCGCAAGGAGACCTTCAGTCGGAGTGGAGGAGGACAGCAGCACTTTGCAGCAGGGCTGCGCGGGCTGGAGCGTGTCAGCAGAGCTGCCTGCCCAGGGTGGCCCGGCAGGACGAGCAGGATGTAAACAATCCCCAGCAACCTCGCACAATTTTGGAGCAAATTCAGCAGCCTGATTAAATTAGGTTACAATATGGTCCCTTCCTCCCCACGGGAGGCTGGATAATTGCAGCTGGCTGATCTGTTCGCGAAACGCGCCGTGCACATCTGGAGGAAGACAGCTCAAAGGAGAAAATCCTGCCCTACCCCTCTGCAACCCCTCCTCCTTTCAGTTCTGCCCAGCACCTCACGCAGCAGCCCAGGGTACCCACCGAGGGCAGGCAGGCTGCACGCTGCCCTGGCGAGGCTCAGGGGAGGGTTCTGCCACCCCAGCTCCTGCTCGCCACCCACTGCAGGAATATCAAGTGCCGGGGATGAGTCAGCCCCGGGGCCCCTCCTGCTCTGCAGGCACTAATAGACTTTCCCATTAGTTCCCATTACTGCAGTATTGGAGAGCAATTTGCTCACAGTTTGCCCTTGCAAGTGGGGAGAAGGGCTGCTGTGCATGTGGGTGCACAGCTTGGGGTGTGACTGATAGCTCCTGCCTGAAAACCACCCCCACAGCAGACCCCTCTGCATCCCATCTTCCAGGCTGGCAGCAGGAGAGCCCATCCAGTCTCTGCTGTGGCAGCAGGCATGGCACCAAGATCCTCCATACTGGTTTTCCACCTGTCTGTAAACTACCTGGTGCTTGCTGAGCATGGCACGACATGGTGACACTGAGCCCAGGAGGATACAGATACATCTCTGGGCCAAGTCAGCTCAGGAGAAGGGTAAAGAGGAGCTCCTGCCTTCTCCCCTCTGGCTGCAGGCCTTCGCTACAGCCCATGCTCAGTCCTATGAGCACTCGCTTCTACTCTAGGCAGGTGCAGGGCTGAAGGATTTGTCCTCACTTACACCTGAGAGCCATTCTCCAAAGTTTGGGGTTTATAAATGGTAGAAGGGCTGAAATGGTGAAAGAAAGGGGAGGGTGAGACATCAGCCCTTGCTGTTAGAGAAAGAATAGAGCTGAGTTCCTGGAGGTGATGATCAAAGCAGGATTTCAGACAGCTTAGTCAGGAGCAGGAGCTCACCTGAGCATCACCTGGCAGTGGCTCATTGGGAGCTATGAAAACCAATTTTTGCCTCCACTGGCTTTTCTTGGCTGGCTCCACTCAGTTTTCTTACTCTCTGAAGTGAGTAAGCAGAGCAGCCCTGGCAGAAGAGTTGCAACAAAAGCCAGGACAGATACTCTCTTTCTGCAAGGTGACTCAAAGGGCACTTTCCCAGCCTAAGTCCCAATCTCAGCCCCTTCCTTTCTGCATCACTGCTCAATCTCCCCAGGTGGGATAAAGGTTCCTGGACCTGGGAATCAAGCAAAGGGTCATTTGCCCTGGGGCAGAGGAGGAAGAGGAGGATGTTATCAGAAGTCCCTTTTGTCCAGCAAACAGCAATGAGACAGCACTGCAGAGAAAGAGGGAAACAGCCCCCCTGTGGCCTGTGCCAGAGCCTGGGGGAGGCTCTGTGGCACAGACTCCCTGGAGAGGGGCCTAGGAAGCGTGACAGTCCAGGACTGGAAAAAGGAGTTGGGTAGAAGGAAAAGCAATGGGGGCGCAAGGGTGACAATGGAACTGCCACTGTGGAGGGTATTGCTGCTTGGGGGGTGGAGGGGGGAAGGGGCTAACTAGTTGCCTTGTCCCTATGCTGAGATGGTTTCTGCTAGGAAGGCACTTGTGGGTGGTAGGAAGAGGCAGCCCTGACTCCATAGGAGGGATATGCCTTCAGGACAGGGCTCTCCTCTGCCCCAGCCCAGCCCCAGCACTTGGGGACCCAGGGGCTCCTACCTGTAGGAGACTTGCTTTCTGATGGCCAAGTGCAGGAATTGCTCCTCCACTTCCGCCACTGCTCCTCGCATCTCCTCCCAAGCTGGATCCGTGCTGCGGAGGCCTGAGCACTGTGCTCGCCTGGTGCTCTCTGCATCTGCTGCTCCCCAGAGGCTTGCCGTGGCCCCCCTGGCCACTTCGCTGTCACCCCTGCCTCCTGAGAAGTCTTTCCAGCTCCTGAGACCTTCAGCCATGCTGGAATGAGGTGTCTCTCCAGGCCCTCAAAACCTGTTGGGCAGCTCAGTCCCGCAGTGCTGCTCCACTTCACCTCCCCAGGGCTGCGGGACAGTCCCGGTGAGGCTCAGCTCCCCGGAGGAGCACAAGCACGGCTACAAAGCAGGGTCCAGCTTTCTGCGGTGGTATTTATTGGCCTCTGGATAGTGGTTTGAGCAGCTGAGCTGCAGCTCAGCCTCTGTCTGTCTCTGTCTCTGCGAAGCGCTGGCAGAGATGACAGACACCCGGAGACGCTGGTGCTGCTCCTCGGAGATTCCAGCGCTGCGAGGGCAGTGGGGAGGGAGCAGGAGACACGGCGCTTGCCAGTGAAGGGGTTTCAGGAGAGAGGACGTCCAGGGATGGTGAATGCTCCCAGCGAGCAAAGGAGAGCTCAGGTGCCTTCTGCGAAGTCCCCTCAGGGCCAAGCACGACCCTCAGTCCTTGACAGCAGCAGCTGAGCAGGAGAGGCAGGCAGAGGTAGACAGCGAGGAAAGTGCCTGTGTGCTGATCCTGCTGCAGCTCTCAAAAGACAAAGCAGAATGAGAGAGAGTGAGTGAGTGAGTGTGTGTGTGGGGAGGGAGAGCTGCATGGATCCAGGCAGCCTGGTGTCACCTTAGAGATTCTCAGAAACTGGCACTTAACCCTTCAGAGGCTGGGGTAGCAGAAGCGGGTGACAGCTCAGCCACTGCTCACAGCCCAGCTGGTGTCTGCCTGCCTGTAAGGTCTGCTCAGGCAGCTGGGGCTCAAACTCTCACCTTAACCAGATGTGCAGCCTGGTAAAGTCAGGCAGCCTGGAGACTGTGTGACAGCAGCCCCAGCAGAGCCCAGTGCCTGCTGTTCCTGCTGAGCACCCAATACAGATGAGGTCTGTATAGGGACAGGGGCCCCAGCTTTGGGCAGTGGTACCCAAGGACAGGCATGGCTGTAGAGAGGCTTCCCTCCTGCCAGCAGGCTCACTCAGCTCCTTGCCATTTGGGAGGCCACATTATCCCTGCTTTTAAGTAATTCATGGAATATTTTTTTCTCCAGATCTGGCATCCAGAGGGTGGAAAGGTTCTCCTGTCCTCTGCCCACATCTGTCAGGAGAGTTGCATCACCTGTCTGTCCTGGGCTGGATCTGGACTTTGTGACCCCAGTGCTGCTTTGGCCTGCCTCAGCCTTGCCAGGTGCTGTGGATGCCAGCTGGGATGAGAGAGCCCCACAAAGCTTCCATATGAGGCTGGCTGCTTGTTTTGGATTTGTTCTGCCTCCATATTCACACACTGAGGCTTTCCATGCTGGGCATTAACAAATTTGAGCTTCAGATCTCTAAGAGCCAGCCCCTGAACCAGTTGCCCATGGTAAAGCCCTACAGTCATGAACACTGAGAAGGTGTTGCCACCACCCTCACTTCTAGTTTCTTCCCATGAAGGGCTGGTACAACAGAAGCTGGAACATGTCCTCCACCTGCTCTGGCTGTTGTATCACCTCGGGTATCATCACTGCCCATCAGCTTCAGGCAACTGTGTGGCACCTCTACTGCAGGGTCCCAGGGCAGGGACCGTTCCCCTGCCACTCCTGACCCCAGCCCGGGAAGCAGCACTGGCCGGTGAATGGCTGTGCCTCTGCCTGGGAGCCACAGCCCACCAGCGCTTCCAGCTCAAGTTACCGAGCCTTTGTCTGGCCCCAAGTGTCACAGTGACATCTCTGCCTGCGACTGCAGGAGGAGTTGTGCCTCCCGGGGCAGGCAGCCCCTGAGCCTGCTCCTCCACACAGTCGTGACTTGCAGGGAGCCCCGCACCCTCCTCCCGTGTGACTCAGCCCCTCCAGCCCCCACAGGGGCTTTGTTCCCCTTGAAAGGCAGAGTCCTGGATGTGCAGAGCTGGCCCTGGAGAGGCAACTTCACTCTCTCTTGCTGGGATGGAGACCTGTCCAGGAGCTTGCCAGCACTGCTTGCACCCATGCACAGCTCTGCTCTCTGTCCTCCTGCTGCCCACGGGCACCAGGGACACTAGCTGTGGGCTGTGGGAAGGAGAAGCAGTAGGTCCCTGGCTGGTCCAGAGGGACCTGTGGCACCTTGCTGCTCCTCAAGAGCCATTGGGTGATGCCTTTCTGCCTGCCCTGGGGCTGACCTGGGCCTGGGGGTGCCCCTATTGGCCATGTGCTATGAGAGCCACTTTCATCCACACTGTCAGGGATGCCAGGGCAGGGCAGAGCTGAGCTGTGCAGAGGAGCTATGGGGGATTCAGGATGCAAGTCCACTCACACTCCCAGGAGATTTTGGCAAACATCTTTCTTGTCTCTCACAGTTGAAGGAGTCGGTGGCTGCCATGCTGAGGAAGGTGATGGCTAGGCTGGGGCGGATGTGAGTTGGAGGCTGGAGAAGCAGCAGGGTCTGGGTGCAGGAAGGAGGGAAGAGCCTCCTAGGGGCTGTTTCTCACTGATGTCTGCATCCCTGCCACAGGAACAGAGGATCATGGAAGAAAACAGAGACCCTTATTGCAAGGAACCTCCCCAAACCCAGGCACAGCAGAGCCCTGGGGTCACAGTAGCTCTGTGGAGAGAGGGGCAGAACACTGGCTGCTTCCTGCCTTCCCAGAGGGGCTGATCTTGTGCTACAGAAAGCCTCTCTGAGGGTGGAACAGCTATCAGAAGACTGCCCCTTTCTACCTGTGTGCCCAACTGCACAGCTGTCACACAATGTGTCCAGTTTTTCTGTGTCTAGAGAAGAGGAGGCATCATGGGATGTGCCTGCATGAGGACAAGTAAAGGATGTCTTGTGCTTCTGCATCTCTCTGCCCACCTGTCTCTGCAGGACATTCCATGTGTTCACCACTAATGGAGTCACCCTTCCCTTGGAGGATGCCAACAGAGCTCCCTGAGGACCTGGGAAGAGCAGGCAGGCATTGGCTGGGGACAGTGGGGTTTGGGTCAGTCCTGTCCTCCTGGCACTTAAGGCACTCTTCAGCTGAGCCAGGTCACCCACTTACCTGGGGCTCTTTTGCTGACTTGGGGCACAGGCGGGAGAGGGATTTCCCTCTGCATGGGCACAGGGAACAGTGCAAGGTCAGCTCAGTGTTACCACACAGACTCTGTCCCTGCTTTTGCAGGCACAGGCAGGGCACAAGCTGCCTAGGAAGCAGCATTCCAGTGTGTAAAGCTGTTGGAGGGTACAGTCTCCTGCCTGGGCACAAAAAGAGGAACCTCCACCCTGCTCCCCCCATTTCAGACAGCACATTACAAAGCCAACATGGTGTTTGTTGAGGCTGAGGTGGGCTGGGTCAGCATCCAGCCAGGTGCCATCACTGTTAACAAGCCCTCAGGAGTGTCAGGAGGTGCAACTACCCCCTTCTCCCTAGAAGGTGTCCAAAAGCCAGGCAGAACCAAAGGGATCAGTGCTGGGTCCAGTCCTGTTCAACATCTTCATCAATGACCTTGATGAGGGCACAGAATGTCTGCTCAGCAAGTTTGCTGATGATACCAAGCTGGGAGGCTTGTCTGAGACACCTGAAGGCTGTGCAGCCATTCAGCAAGACCTGGATAGACTGAGAGCTGGGCTGAGAGGAACCTAATGAGGTTCAACAAGGATAAGTGCAGAGTCCTGCACCTGGGAAGGAAGAATAAACTGCACCAGTACAGGTTAGGAGGTGATCTGCTGGACAGCAGCCCTGTGAAGAAGGACCTGGGAGTCCTGGTGGATAAGAAGTTATCCATGGGTCAGCAATGTGCCCTTGTGGCCAAGAAGGCCAATGGGATCCTGGGGTGCATTAAGAGGAGTGTGGCCAGCAGATTGAGGGAGGGTCTCCTCCCCCTCTACTCTGCCCTGGTGAGGCCATACCTGGAATATTGCATCCAGTTTTGGGCTCCCCAGTTCAGGAGGGACAGGGATCTGCTGGAGAGAGTCCAAGGGAGAGCTGCCAGGATGACTGAGGGACTGGAGCACTGCCCTGTGAGGAGAGGCTGAGAGCCTTGGGGCTTTGTAGTCTGGAGAAGAGAAGACTGAGAGGGGATTTAATCAATGTTTATAAATATCTGAGGGCTGGGTGTCAAGAGGGAGGGTCAGGCTCTGCTCACTTGCACTCTGTGATAGGACAAGGGGTAATGGATGTCAACTACAGCACAGGAGGCTCCACCTGAACATGAGGAGGAACTTCTTCACTGTGAGGGTCACAGAGCACTGGAACAGGCTGCCCAGAGAGGTTGTGGAGTCTCCTTCTCTGGAGACTTCCAGACCCCATCTGGATGTGCTCCTGTGTGACCTGTGCTGGATTCTATGCTCCTGCTGTGGCAGGGGGGTTGGACTCGATGCTCTTCGGAGGTCCCTTCCAACCCCTAACATCCTGTGATAGAAGCCTGCCAACCCCTTGCTAGCTCTGTGTGAGAACTGCTAGCACGGTTCCAAACAGTGGCAGCAGGAGGGGCCAGGCTGTGCTCAGGGGGTGGGAATGCTCTCCTGAGAGCACCACGTCCTTCTGGAGCAGACCCAGCCTACCTGGCAGGCTGCTGCCGCGCCCCACCGGCGGTCCGCTTGGCAGCGGCCAGCCGCGGAAGCCAATTCTGTTCTCCTTTTTGTTGCCTCATTTATTTATTCCACACACCCCCCTACCCACCCCCCCCAAGTTGGCCTGGTAACAGAGAACAGTGGGGAATAATTTGTCTCTGACAAATGAAGCCCGTGTTCTGTTCGTGCTTGTTTTGTTCGGGGCTGCTAGCTCTTGACAGCGCAGTGGCTTGTTAGAAATGTGACCCTACCTGGGCAAGAGCCCAGCTCGGCGTGGTGGAGCTTGGCTGGGGGCATTTGGAGCGGGCCCAGCGTAACCCAGTGAGGCTGAAGGTGACTCGGGAAGAAGGTGTCCTCTGGCTTTGCTGATTCTCTCGTTCTGCTCTGATTCATCGCCGCAGCCGCACCGGCAGGTGTGATTGGCTGGCCGGGCTGCGGAGGGCATAGCGGGGAGCAGGAGATCCTGATGTGCCTGCTCTGAGCAGCTCAGAGTTATCCAGCAGGCTGCAGAACTAGAAGGGATTTGTCAAGATGAAGGGAAATTTGCTCCTCGTGGACAAGCACTCTGCTCACTCCAGCTGCATCGGTGTTAAAGGAGCCAAAGCCTGAGAGCTTGTTCTTTTAAGAGCTACCCCCCACACACACCATTTCACTTGACATTATGGGGCTTACATCAAGGGTGTAGGCCTGACTGTCCCTGGAAGGTGATGCCCAGAGAGCTGGGTGATGTTTCAAAGAGCTAAGCAAAGCAGGAGCCCCTCCCTTGGATGCAAACTGGTGGGTGTGGGGAGAAGCTTAGTCACACGGTGGGGGAAGGTACATCACACTGGTTCAGGGGTAGGAGGCTGCTTTTGGAGAAGGTGCCACAGGGAAAACATCAGACCCTCAACTTAAAACTAGTTCTGGCCCAGGACATAAACTGTTGGGCAAGGCCAAGCATTTTCCTGCATCCATGGGTGTGCACAGGGAAGGGAGCTCTGCAGGGGTCTGTAAAACCCACGTCAGACTAAGCCACACAGATCCCATGTCAAACCCGCTCTTAGCAGCACAGACCCAGACAAGAAAAGAGAGATCCTCTCCCTCCCAGCCACTGTTCCATAGCCAGTCCTGTCACAACAAGGTGGCAACAACTCCTCTCCACAAAGAGTTTGTAATCCACAGAGAGACCTTTGCATGCCCCGAGCCTCATCTCCTCCTCCTGTAGCAAAGACAGAGCCCTGCTGTACCAGCCCACCCTGTACCAGGGCTGGGAGGCAGAGCCACCTGAGAGCTGCTCCTGCTCGGGCTGCCTTCCAGACATGGAGGAGGGCCTGACTGCAAGGAGTGGCTTCAATGGGCAAATGCTAAGGAAGCCATTTGGAGCTTTCTAGAAAAGGCAGGTTCATTGTGTAGCTCCCCTGTTGCCTTGTGTTTCACACAAACCCCATCAGTTTTCGCAGACGTAAATGGACTGCTGGAGGTGCAGGCTGCCTGACAGCCAGGTCCCAGGTCCTTACCCATCTGAGGGCAGCTGCTCTGCTTTTACAGTCAATGGAAGCATTTTTTCCAGGTGGGATGGTTCCAGAGTCATGGTGCTACCGGCAGTGCCATTGTGGTGCAGACCTCTGCACAGCCCCCTCAGCAGAGGAGCCCACTGCACCTCGGAAACTTGCTTCCACGGCCTTCCTCCTTCCCAGAGGATGATGTTAGTGGCATTTCATAGTAGCATCATAGCATCATAGTATCAGTCAGGGTTGGAAGGGACCACAAGGATCAGCCAGCTCCAAGCCCCCTGCCATGGGCAGGGACACCCCACACTACATCAGGCTGGCCAGAGCCTCATCCAGCCTGGGCTTAAACACCTCCAGGGATGGGGCCTCAACCACCTCCCTGGACAACCCATTCCAGGGCTTCACCACTCTCATGGTGAAGAACTTCCTCCTTACATCCAGCCTGAATCTCCCCACCTCCAGCTTCATTCCATTCCCCCTAGTCCTATCACTCCCTGAGATCCTGAGAAGTCCCTCCCCAGCCTTCTTGTAGGCCCCCTTCAGATACTGGAAGGCCACAATTAGGTCTCCTGGGAGCCTTCTCTTCTCCAGCCTGAACAGCCCCAACTCCTTCAGTCTGTCCTCATAGGAGAGGTGCTCCAGCCCTCTGCTCATCCTCATGGCCCTTCTCTGGACACCTTCCAGCACCTCCATATCCCTCTTGTAATAGGGGCTCCAGAGGGGGGGGGGGGGGGGGGGGGGGGGGAGGGGAAAGAAACTGAAGCAGTTTTGACTTGTTCAGAACTGCAGAACACCTCACTGTGCTGCTGGAAACAGAAGCAGGCAAGTCTGCCTCGAGCCCTGACAGCAAGCACGAGGTCCCAGCACCGAGCCTGTTTTGCACTGAGCCAGGGAACGGGGACAGCCCAGGAGAGCAGGGGCTGTGCACAGGGGCTGGTGTGACAGCCATGCCAGAATGAGAGGACCCATCAAGCCAGGGCTGATGCTGCATCTTTTTATTTCATTTTTTGTTTTGCTTCACTAAGCCAATGCAGAGCAAGTGATAGGAGGAAAGAAAAAGGCTGCTTGGGGGGGTGGGGGTGTGGAAAACAAACCAACCAACAAAAACCACCTAAACCAAAAAAAAACCCCCAAACCCAAACAAAACCAACCCCTCTCCCCCCCCCAAAAAAAAACCCCCAAGACCAAAACACAACCAAAACAAACAAACAAAAAAAAATCAAATCAAACAAAATCAAATCAAACAAAAAACCAAAGAGGAGGAAAGAGGCAGCTGCTGGACTATGAGGGGGAAGTGAGCTGCTAACAAGAAGGAGGTTCATAGAGGCCAAGCCCGCACTAACTCTTCATAAAATACAATACTGAAAATAGGATCTGAGAGTCTCCAAAATACAATATCTTAAGGGGTCAGCAATAATACAAAACAAGGTTCATTATGTACAAACGAGTTCTGCTCTTGGTCTCTGTACAATGCTGGCAGTGGGAGGCACGGGGACATGCCCAGGGGGAGTGTTGGGGCGGTGGAGGGCGTGCTTGGACCCAAACAGTGGTTCTTTGTGCCGGGGTGGAGGCAGAAGATGGGCACTGCAGTGGTATCTGGTGACCAGCAGGTCCTGTCTGAACCTTGAGAAGAGTGGAGCTATGTTGAAGGCCTTCTTCTTCCTCCCCCCGCCGGCCACGCATGCATGGTTGCTGCTAGCCGTGTCCAAATCGGTCAGGAATGGCTTCGGGGGGGCAAAAGCAGTTTTCAAGAGGGAGAAAAGAGGGATGTGAGGGCCCTTCCCTCACTTCTCCCAGTCCTTGAGCAAGAGCCATCCTTCCTCTCCAGGCAGCCCTCTCCACTCCCAGCTTAGGAGGAGAGGAGAGGCTGGGGCAGTGCAGAGTGAGTCCAGGGTGCTTGAAGAGAAACAAGCCAAGGAAGAGCCTGCTGTGAGACCTGGGGGGAGTGCACAGGGACTCCCATGCACGAACACAGGGCAGCCTGCCGCAGCCCAGATCTTCAGCACTCTTGTCCCACATTGTCCTTCCATCAGATGGCAGCTGAGGGAATGGAGCGAGGAGACACTTCAGCCTTTCAGCAGGGCTTTTGCTGGAGAGGAAGAAGGCTCAGAAATGGGTGTCTGGGTGCTACAGAGGATGGCAGAGGCTTGAGATGAGGTCATTTCTGCGTCAGACTTGGCAAGTCTGGCCTGAAGGCTGGTGTGGCAAGAGTTTACCACCTTTGGTGCCAGCAGCTGGAAGAAAGAGGTCTCAAACTCTTTGGTGACCTTGGCCAGCTCCAGCCTGCCTTCTCTTTCCTGACAGATGTGTCTGTCACAAGAGATGTCAGTGTGTCCTCCGTGGCTTTCACAACACTGCTGTGCACACAGAGGCTCTGAGGGGAGCGATGGCTGTCCAAGAGCCCTCCAGTGGGCTGCACAGCTCTCCTTGGTGGTTCCTAGAAAGACCTCATTTGGCAAGAAGCAGCATTGGGGATGGAAAGCTAGGATGGGGATTGGGTTAGAAGAATGAGTTTCTCTCACCCACTCTCAGAGGGGGAGGCCTGCAGAATGGAAAGTGAGAAGGCCTCTGACCTGGTTAGCACTGCACTGTGGGGCCCAAGCTGGGAGCAGAAAGGGAAATACCACCCCTGCCAAAGCAAGGGGGCCAAGGGTGGAGAGAAGTGGGTTGTGGGTGAGAATTCTTTTCTGTTTCAGAGCTCTGGTTGCCCAGAAGCTGCTGGCTAATTTTTATGGTGGCTTATCTGTCTGGGATCTGCCTCCCCCACTCCGTTTGTGTGCAGATCTTTGCAGATAGTTGGTGTGGAAGTTAGGTAGGCATGTCCCTCAAGAGAAAACTAGAGCAAGGAAGAACTAGGTTTTCTCTCAACGGAAGCAGAAGTGTGCTAACAGATGGAGGGGAAGGAATGAGCTCAAACTCTCCAGAGCCATCTCTCCAGCAGCACCAGCAGCACCCACTCTTAAGCCAGTAAATCCAGCACTCTCTCTTCTCTCCTTCAGGTGCATCTGATGTAGCCAAGGGGTACAGCCCCCTTGGTCTGGAGGCTTTGGGGAGTGAGCTGAAGAGTTTGGAGGCTTCCCCTGATCTCCCTCCGCTCCAAAGTGAGCCCCACATCCATAGGGTAGTGCTCATTTAAGCAGGGAGGTAAGGCCAGGAGAAGAGGGCATCTCAGGGCTTTGCCAGACATTTATTGCTGGTTCTGGCAGTCCTGTGACTCCCTTCAGAGAGATCAGTACTAATGGGAGGAGGTGGGGAAGGGGAGGAACTGAACCCAAAGCCAGCTTAAGGAGTGTCTGAATGCAGTGTCCTCTCCTGACAAGTCCCCTCAGTTGCTTGGTGAGGAAGGAATCCTGCAATCAGACAGATGAGGCCTTGAGGTCCAGCAGCTGCTACAAGTATTCAGCTGTCTCACTGGAGCTTGTCTTGCTGAGGAAAAGAAAAGACAAGGCATCAGTCAAGGTTCATTGCAGCCTCCTATGCAAATTCTCCTTTCTGTGTACCCAGCTGGTTTGCTCTGAGCAGGATGGAGCCCTTCCCCAGGGCTGGAACCACCTCAACCACCCAGTTCTACTCAGCTCTGTGCCAGCAGGTCACTGCTGTATAGACTCCCAGACTCCTGCTCTAGAAAAACAAAACTTGGTCTTATGCTCCCTGCCAGCATTTGCCTCCTCCAGCCACTGCTGGATGTGTCTTTACTCCCTCCCAAACACCATGCTGTATTTCTGGGCTCTCAAGGTGCCCCCCACCTGCTTACCTCTCATGGAATTGCTCTTTGAGGTGGGTGAGAGTTGGGTCGGTTCGGTTCCGGTCAGAACCCTCCAGCTGGGATTTGCTCAGGTATTTTGCTGTCTCGTGTGTCCTGGGCAGATGAGGCCTTCCCTCCTCAGCCTGCCCTTTCTCAGCCTCCCACCCCTCAGGATGGTCCATGGTTAAGAAGGAGCTATAGCTCTCTTCTAAGGAGCCAGCACCCTCGTCATAGAAAAGGAGACTCCGTGACTGAACTGGAAAACAGGAGAGCGCGATGGGTTAACAGTGAGGACAGTGAGTCTTCCAGGGGCCACAGGCTATGACCCTGTCCACTTGCAACTCTGCAGGAGGCCTGCTCTGCAGGATACCCACCTCCCCCCAGCTTCAGGGGGCAGATGTGGACACACAGCCTCTTCAGAAGACAATCAATGTGCCCAGGGACTTTTCCCTCATGGTCCTTCCTTTGCGATGTATAGAATCATAGAATCAATAAGGTTGCGAAAGACCTCAGAGATCATCAAGTCCAACCTAGCACCCAACACCTCATGCCTACCAAACCATGGCTTCAAGTGCTACATCCAATCCCCTCTTGAACATCTCCAGAGATGGTGACTCCACCACCTCCCTGGGCAGCACATTCCAATGGCAAATTACTCATTCTGGGAAGAACTTTCTCCTCACCTCGAACCTAAACCTGTTGTGCTTTGGACAGTGGTTAACAGAGAAGGACAAAAGGCCCAGACAAGGTGCTGTTAGCAGAGTTTGTGCCCCTGCCACGCCAGGAATCTCCCCTTGCCATAGCCCCAGAACACTGAGGGGAGGACATCACCCCTGAGCCAGGAGTGTTGAGAGAGGAGCTGCAAGGGGCTTGAGAGCCCGAACCACGTGAGACTCACTCTTACTAGCTGTGTAAATGTCTGGCGCCGGTGCTGCTTTCACTGTCTGTGATGCTGAAGAGAACTCGGGGAGGCAGGGCATCAGGGATCCCAGGATCAGCACGAAGCAGAGTGCCAGTACCTAGAGAGGAGATCGGCACAGAGTTAGTGAGGAAACGCTCCCCCTGCTGCCGCGCACTAGCACCAGGCTGTGTGAGAACCGATGGTCAGGCTGGCAACTGGGTCACTGTGGTCCCCGGGGAGGGAAAGGGCTCACTCTGCTAATCTCTGCTGCAAATCTAAGAAGGGAAGTCAGAAGCTTTCTTGTACTACTTTATTCGAAGTATTTCAGCTTCAGTGGCGAGAACTTGCCTGTCTAGTTGATAAGAAATGGTGAAAGGACAGGTTGGGGAACAATTGGAGGGAGAGAGACTGAACAGAAGGGATCAACTCTGCCTTGACCAAAGGGAACCCAACCATTGGCTCAATAGGAGCCAGAGTGGGCTGCAAGAAAACAAGCTCACTGAGAGAAACCTGCCAGGTGCCACAGAACATAGCACAGTGCAGCTACTGTCCAGGCAAGGACAGAAATGACAGCAGATCTATCCTGAGCTGCATCAAGAGAGGCATAGCCAGCAGGTCAAGGGAGGTGATTCTCCCCTCTGCTCCACCCTGGTGAGACCTGACCTAGAGTACTGCATTCAGTTCTGGAGCCCCTATTACAAGGAAGATTTGGACATGATCAGAGGGCTGGAGCTCCTCTCTATGAGGACAGACTGAGAGAGTTGGGGCTGTTCAGTCTGGAGAAGAGAAGGCTCCCAGGAGACCTTATTGTGGCCTTCCAGTATCTGAAGGGACCTACAAGAAAGCTGGGGAGGGACTTTTTAGGGTGTCAGGGAGTGATAGGACTAGGGGGAATGGAGCAAAACTAGAAATGGGTAGATTCAGATTGGATGTGAGGAAGAAGCTCTTCCCCATGAGGGTGGTGAGACACTGGCACAGGTTGCTCAGGGAGGTGGTGGAAGCCTCATCCCTGGAGGTTTTGAAGGGCAGGCTGGATGTGGCTCTGAGCAACCTGATCTAGTGTGAGGTGTCCCTGCCCATGGCAGGGGGGTTGGAACTGGCTGATCCTTGAGGTCTCTTCCAACCCTATGATCTGTGATTCTTTAAAGAACTGCAGCTGCCTCTGTTAGCAAGGAAGCAGAGTCCAAGGAAAGGCTTAAATTCATGCTTGACAGGCAAGCATGCAGGACCATGTGCTTGTGCCTTCTGCTGTCAGGCAGACTAGCCAGAGCTACTGGACAGGGACAAAAGGAGAGGGGCAGATGAGAGCTCCCTGGAAATCTCCCTCTGGTGTTTTTGCACCTGCCTGCAGATTCTGCCCTAACAGTAATGCCTCAGGGCGAGACGTCAGGGGCGCTCGTAAGGGACTCTGCAGAGCTTAGAGAGCGACCAGCACAGAGCAAGAGGGAACACCTGCGAAATGACACGGAGGCAAGTGTTTATCACCTCAGTCCCCACGGATGCCGTGGGTGGCGCACAGCTAGCAGCCGCCAGCTCCCTGCTCAGACTGAGCATGTCGAAGAGCGATGCCTCTGCTGGTGATTTCTGCAGCCGAAGTTACCAACTGGCTAAGTCTGACCTATGGGGACACCTGTTGGGACAGCCAGCAATTGCTTGACTGCTTTTCAGAAGCCCTGGATCGGAATAGCCATGCCCAAGGGCCACACAGAAGCTGGGACATCAAGGTAATTTTGAGCACCACTGGAATCTAGGAGACATGGAAAACCGAAATAAACCAGCACAGGGAATATCACACCAGGTAAAGAGAGATTCTAGTTGTCCAGACACTTTATGCCTGGTTTAAAGGTAAGGAAACTGAATGGGGACAGGGTAGATGCTGTCAGAGCACATCATTGTCAATGGTAAGCTGAACATCAGCCTGCAGTGTGCCCAGGCAGCCAAGAGGGCCAATGGCATCCTGGCCTGCAGCAGGAACAGTGTGGCCAGCAGGAGCAGGGAGGTCATTCTGCCCCTGGACACTGCACTGGTTAGGCCACACCTTGAGTCCTGTGTCCAGTTCTGGGCCCCTCAGTTTAGGAAGGAGGTTGACTTGCTGGAAGGTGTCCAGAGAAGGGCAACAAAGTTGGTGAGGGGTTTGGAACATAAGCCCTACAAGGAGAGGCTGAGGGAGCTGGGGTTGCTTAGCCTGGAGAGAAGGAGACTCAGGGGTGACCTTATCACTCTCTACAACTACCTGAAGGGAGGTTGTAGACAGGCAGAGGTTGGTCTCTTCTCCCAGGCAACCAGCACCAGAACAAGAGGACACAGTCTCAGGCTGCGCCAGGGGAGGTTTAGGTTGGATGTTAGAAAGAAGTTCTACACAGAGAGAGTGTTTGCCCATTGGAATGGGCTGCCTGGGGAGGTGGTGGAGTCACCATCACTAGAGGTGTTCAGGAGAAGACTTGATGGGGTGCTTGGTGCCGTGGGTTAGTTGTTTGGGTGGTGTTGGATTGGTTGATGGGTTGGACGCCATGATCTTGAAGGTCTCTTCCAACCTGGTTTATTCTATGTATTCTATTCTATGTATTCTATTCTAACCTCAGCCCAGGCAGCACCAAAAGGCTTTCTGGCTGGCTCTGTGCCGGCCTTCAGGCGGAGCACTGTGGCCAGCTTTGGGCCCAGTACTTCCAAAAAGCTGCAAGGCAAGCAGAGAAAGTCTTAGAAGAGAGCTTTGGGAACAAGCAGTGACTCAGTAACTCAGCCTGCAAGGGAAGACTGAAGAAATCATGGTGATGTAGCAGAGTGGGCTGAAGGGAGCTGCTGGAAAACAATAGTTTTCAAATATGTAAAATGCAGCTGCACAAAGGGAGGGTAAACTGAGCTTCTTACAGTGGGTAGAAGAAGATTTAATGGGTTTCAGCTATTTCAAGACTGATGGAGAGGAGAGAGCAAGAAAGCTTCATCTGGGAAAGGTAACAAAGCACTGGAACAATCTTCCTGAGGAGGCTGAGGGCTCCTCATCATTGGAACTTCAGGAACTGGCTGGATAAATACCCAGCAGGAATGAGACAGAGCTGAAAGAGAAGGGCACTCTGCTCCACTCCCATGCTGCAAGGCACGATGATGACTCCACCTATCTGTTGGGATAAGGGGTGCTGCAGTTGAAAATGGGAAATGGGGACCTCTGAGGCCTGTGAGAGGAACTGGCCCAAGATAGAAAAGCAAACTCCAAATTCTTGAGATGCTTCAAAGCCAGGAAGCCTGAGAGAGTCGGTGTGTGGGCTGGGATGCCACTGAAAGAAGGGAGATAAGACACGGTTGGGAAGCTAAATTAGGTGTTTTATCAGCCTACAGCACAGGGAATGCCTGGAAGGCACCTCTTCTGGACTTCCACATTCCAGGTACTAGGCATAAAGAATTGCTGGAGCCAGGGGTGCTCTGATGAGCTGCTACGTTAAGGAGCAATGAGTCACTGGGCCCAGCTGGGTCCCACCCAAATATGTGGAAAGAATTTGGGAAAGAAGACAGAGAGCAGCCAACAGAAGAGACAGTCAGTCATTAAAGCCTGGTCTGAGATGGGGGCAGCAAAGAGCAGCAAAAATCGGAGCAGATTCTGAAAGGAGAAAGTGCTGGAAATGACACAGCAGGGGCTCTGGAAGCAAGGCCACTGATTGAACCAAGAGTGAAAACCAGCCCCTCAGGACACTGAGGGTGCTGAGAAAGTGGGGCAAGCACCTCCCCATCTGTTTGTGTTTTATGCCTGTTAACAGCACAGAAGCGCTAAGGGGATAGAGATAACTAACTCTGACACGTCTGTCACAGGCAGCCAGAGCGCCAATCCCGCAAAGGCATCGCAGGCATGAGGGTTATGTTTTCATCATGGAGCAGAAACTTCCCCCCTGGCAAAAAAAATGAGACAAAGAAATCAGCAACTGACTCTGCTGATGGCCCTGGCACGGCCCAGAGCTCCACAGCGAAGCCAGCTTTGCTGAACCATCATCCTCCGCTTTGAGAGAGGCAAGCGGGGACTACCAAGCCCAGCAGACAACCCCCAGTCATTTTGTGTAGTCCAAAGGGAGGCTGAAGAGGATTCCAGCTGGATTTCACAAAGCCTGATGTGCAGGCAGAGCAAGCACAGATGCCATTCCTTGCTGGTAAACACAAGGCGATGCCCACTGGGAGGAGTGCTTGAGGAGTCTGCCTGCCCAGCTGAGTTACGCGTTAAGCAAAAGAAAAGTCGACCCATTTGGATGGAAGCTCATTGAGGGTTTCTGTTGAATGGCCAATAGCCAAAGGCAAAGCAAACACAGTGCTGCTCTGCCCAGAGAGCAGGGCAGCAAAACTGCAAAGGGTTATTCCGCTGCTGTTGCATAAGCGACCGCCGCCGCCGCCGGGGTCTGTGTGACACCCGGCCCGGCCCCGCTGACTCTGAATGCAAAAGGGGAGAGCAGATGCAGCTGGCAACAGAGGCAGGTGGCAGAGAAGAGGGACAGAGACAGGCAGTTGGCAAAGCTGTCAGGGGAAGCATGGCCAAGAAGGAAGATGGAAATGAAGTTTATACCATTAGGCAGGTCCCGGTCTGCGTGGAAGCCATTTTGTAAGGTCTGGAGACTTTCCCAGCTACCAGAGCCTGCAGCTTCTGTAACTGCTGGAGCAGAGTCCTGGGATAGGAAACAACCCAAACCAAAACTTGGTAAGGAGGTAGCAGCCAGTATGTGATGCAAGAATACCACTACCCCTTGCACATTTTACCTTGAATTTCCCTTCCTGTGAAAAGAAGCATCTCTCCCTTGCTGTATCACACCCAAGTTCTCTGGCCAAACAGGCTTGGGAAGCCAGAAACATATAAAGGGGGAGTTTGAGATATAAAGTGTAGAGGAACTGTGTGAGGAATGCCCCAAGGGTCTGTCACAGTGAGGTAACACCCTTGGCCTCTTCACCAGCAGATCCATTCACCCCAGCTTTCCCTGCAGCTAGCCACCATGATGAGCGTGCCGTTCACTTAAGACTCCTGGGTGCCTCGAGGCCCAGGCAGCCATCTCCCAGCGTGATGGAGAGGCAGGCTACCAGGAAAAGCAGCCTCTGGGATGGAGGCTGAACTTGGCAGTCAGTGCAGACCTTGAGCACAGGCCTGCCTGCTCCCACTTCACTCAGGGACACACATCCTGCAACTCGAGTGGTGCCCTGGACCATCTGGTGGAGAGGGAGCTACAAACCAGTTGTAATCCCTGTCAGCATCTCCAGGCTTGGCAGCTTTGCGGAGGGAGGTGGGCAAAGCCAAACCTCCAGTTCAGCAATTGATGCATTCTCTGGCTGCCCTGCTGGAACATGTGCTGAGGCCTTTCTGCCCCATTTAGCTGAACACAGGCACTGGGGCACGTGAAAACGAAACTGCGAGGCGTGTTACCAGGAGCTACCAAACTCTTCCCCAGGCCGGCGAAGAAATCTGGGATGAAGGAGGCTGCAGAGCCCACAGTTCCCAAGGGCTGCAAGTTACTGTAGTGCAGACTACTGTGTCTCCCCCCCTGGGAGCACTGACTGCTCTACACAAATATGCTTGGGCTTTTATAAAATGCCAAGTCCTAAGAGCCAGGAGATTGCAGGAGAATCTCAGCTTTATGTCTTTCCAATTCATCTTCTGCGCCTTGTACACGTGGAGAGGAGCACAGAGCATCCCCCTGGCAGTGCTCAAAGACCAAACCCAGCTACAAAGAATGCAATGTGTATTTTGAAAATAAAACAACAATTTCCTGGCTTTTTGGCCAATCTCCTGACTTTTCTGGGTAGGGCTCAGGCTTTGTCAGCAGTGGGGCTGCCTGTGCTCCTGAAGAGGCTGGGCAGCAGGCTGTGCCCCAGGGATAAGAGCAGTTGGGCAGCTGTGTCTGTGGCAGAGGAGGCTCTGGCCACTCGCACTCCTCAGCCAGACCATGCCTGACAACCCCTGATCCCAGCACCAGGCCTGGAAGATGAGGCCACAGCACTCGTGTCAGAGATGGAAGGAAGGTGTGCAGCCTCAGGGAGTACTCCATGAGCTGTAGTGGCAGCAGAGGTGGCAGGGGGAGACAATGGCTCTCTGGCTGCAGTTCTCTCCTTCAGATGGGGCTGGAGTTGATAGAAATGGGACTACAGAAATGAGTGTCCCCCTCACCAGCCCTGCAGCCGACCCTGCCCTTGCTCACACCTGCTATACCTAGTGAGACTGAGCAGAGCTGGGCTCTCCTCCAGCCCCTGCTCCCCATCCCCACTGCAGAGCTGGAGGGCTTCATTATTTGCTTCCAAGGAAGCAAATTCCCCTGGTGATCAGCTGGCCAGCTCTGCCTGTTAGGAGCACAAACACTCACCAGATTCTTGAGCAAGAGAGCCAGGGGCCTGCTTTGGGGCTGTGGGAGCAGATTGCTCCTTTCAGGTCAGCAGCAGATGAGAGGGAGATTGTCTGGGCTTGCTTTACAAGGAGTAGAGGCAAGGCAAGGGCCAGGGTACCACATGCACAGGGAGGTGCCCTGGGTATAGTGGAAGCTGGGATCTCTGCCTTTATCAGTGGAATGGGCTGTTCCCATATCCACCAACTCTGCTCAGCTCTTTCTCAAGAGAAACCTGAAACAGCCTCATTACACCTGGAGCCTCGTGCTCCTCCAAAGAGCCCGAGAGCAGAAACAGTGGGGCTGAGAGGCTGGTGTGAGAAGCCTCGCTCCATGCAGCTGCCCTGGAGGCAGCCAGAGGCCTGGAGGGCATGGGGAAGGCAGCACCAGCCCAATGGGCTGCAGGGAGGAGGAAGACATGGGAGAAACACGCCTTCCCTCCCTCCCCTCACTGCTGCAGCGTGGCCTGTCTGTCCCAACACAAACATTCCAGGCTCACTAACCAAACCCAGCTGCCTCGCTGCTGCCATGGGCTGCAAACCAGGGCCTGGCCAAGCAGCGCTGGTCCCACCAGCAGCGGAGGCAGCCTGCCTTGCTCCTTTTGCTCCCCTGGCTTCCCTTCACACCCACCCTGCCCTGCCCACTGAGGGCCAGGTCTAGCCCCTCTTACCTGTTTGCATTTTCTAAGGTCTCCACCTTTTTCCAGAGCTCATTGTTTTCTGTTGTGTATGTCTCAACCCTGCAGGAACAAACCCCACAGCCAGTTAGGTACAAACACTGGAGCGAGACAGACAATGTGTTCCTTGCACAGAATCACAGAATCACCAAGGTTGGAAGAGACCTCAAAGATCATCAAGTCCAACCTGTCACCACAGACCTCATGACCAAACCATGGCACCAAGTGCCACGTCCAATCCCCTCTTGAACACCTCCAGGGATGGTGACTCCACCACCTCCCTGGGCAGCACATTCCAATGGCAAACGACAATCTCAGTGAAGAATTTTCTCCTCACCTCCAGCCTAAACTTCCCCTGCACTGTGGAGGCTCAGCACCCTCCTTCATTACCTGCAGATATGGTCTTGGAGCCAGATGTTCCTGGCCTATCTGGCTGCAGCTAGCCCTGATGGACCAGGGTTGAGACTGCAGGTGGAGAGTTAACAACATGACAGCTCCCAGGTCAGGCTGGGAGAACCAGCAGCACCTGGCAACAAGCTGATCAAGTCAGGATAGACCCAAAGTTATGCAGACACTTCCATCTATTCCAGACCTCCCTAAGGAGCATGGAAAGGGAGCAGGGGATACCAATCGAAACCTCTGCCACTCAGACCGAAGCTGTGCTGGCCGTGCGCCTTGGGTTTCAAGCACAGGCAGCCCTGTGCAAGCGCTGGGCCGGCTCCGGCTGCAGGCACTTGAGGGCAGCAGAGAACCTGCAGGCTCCCTCCCACTGCTTCGGAAGGGAAAGCGGTTAGGCTACAGCTGGGACGAGGGAAGGGGCAAGTCTCCAGGCCCGCAGGAAGGCAGGCCAGGGACACAGCCTGATCCTGACGGAGGTTTCCAGCGCAATCTCCGAGTCAGGCGTTCCGTGTTAAAACTGGGCGAGCAGCAAAGGTGTCGAACCGAATGGTGAAGGGCCTGAGTGCAGGCTGTGACAAACCAGCCCTAGCAGAAAGCCAAGCTGACCAGAGACTTGTTCCACTTCAAAAATTCACTGAATGCTGCTTTTGCTTCACACTAAACCTGGCATTGTTTGAAAGCCATCTGTCACAGCACTGTGGCAGTGTGACCAGTCACAGGATGACAGGACGTTAGGGGTTGGAAGGGACCTCCAGAGATCATCAAGTCCAACCCTCCTGCCAGAGCAGGACCACATAACCCATACAACCATTTACTTCACTGGGCAGAGGTCCACACTGCAAATGTGAATACTTCACACCAGTGCAATGTTATTTCTTTTGTGAGTATTTCACAGTATTATTTATTTTACAGGTCTTCATCAGGGTGGTTAAAGTGTGACAGTGACCCAAGATCTCTTTCCACCCTGAATATTCCCACCAGTGGGTTTGTGTTTCCTCCTGCCTTCCCCTTGTGTGTGGGCTATGTGAGGTACACCATGGCCATGTCTGGGCAAGAGGCCTCAGCATGGAGGGCCCTGGACCTGCCACCTAAGCAAGGTCAAACAGCTCCCCAGGCCTGGCTCGAAGGCTCTGGCTGTCAGCATGGGACACGAGCTGGAGGTGAAGTGCTCTGATGCCTGGACACACACACACACAAATGCTAAGGTGCTGCCTGTGAAGGGGCATGAGAACCTGAAGGTGCTTTGAGTCATCTGGTTTTGTTCAGCATTTCTGAGCACTTAGAGAAGACAAACAAATAGCACCAGGTAATTAAAGCTGGGTTTGGACACAGGTTTTCCCATTTTTCTGCTAACAGGTGATGTTAATAACAGGGGATAAGCTGGTGTTTAAACAGAAATGTGAATTTGCACCTGGATCCTGTCATCCTTTGTCTGGAAATGCCCATCAGGGGCTGCTAGTACAGGGAGAACCCTAGGATCAGACCCTCAGGAGTCATTTTCTACCCTGTAAATGCCGTGTGATGTCACCTTCGGTTTACACCTGCCATGCATGCAGGACCTCAGGGTTGCAAGGAGAAAGAAAAACAAAACTCAGGCAGAGAATTGTGGGAAGGCAGTGAGCATGAAGAATAAGTCATAGTTATTAATACCTGTATATAACAGTATATAATAACTGTAGTGCAAGGGTTTTCTTGCTATCAGTTGCTTATCTGTTCACTCTTCAGAGAAAAGCTGGGGGTGAAAAGCTGTGGTCTACACAAAAGCCCTCTCTTGCAGTAGGGAAAACATGACTCTTACCCCAGATCCCACCTTGCTGGTAGCCAAAATGCCCTGTGTTCTGCAGGGGACCAGCCAAACTAAACAGTTGGAAACACAAGGTTTCTAGAGGGATCTTTATCCTGTAAGATGATTTCGAGGAGGGAGGGGAGTAGGGGCAGGATCCCAAAGCAAACTTCTGTGCAGCCAGCCTTGCAAGGAATTGTACTTTTTGAGCACTTCAGAGACAAAACCACTAGAAAGCAGGGCTGTGCATGGAGAGGGCTCCTTTTCCAAAGGCAGGATGGAGAAGAAACTTACTTTTTCTCTAGACATTCCACATATTCTTTCTTCTTCCTGCGACTCTCCTGAGCAGAGATCTGTGAGGGGGCAGCCATCAGAGGGCAGTCAGTATCATAACCCTCTAGGTATTTCTTTGTATCTCTTGTCTGCTCCCTGCACACAAAGCACTCTAAAGGTAAATGGGAAAGTTGTCCTCTAGTCTGCCATTCCTACTGGTCTCCAGGCCAAGGCTGGGAGGGATGGATGCTGCAGGTATGCAGCCTTCTTTAGCCTGTAGGCCACAACCATTTGTTGCAGCATGCTTGACCCCCTTGCTGCTGAGAGCATCTTTAGGGTTGCTTTGAACTCCTCTGACTCACGTGGGCATGTGCTGGGCCATCTGGGCAGATAGTGCTCCAGACCATTTCTGAGTCACTAGGTGACTAACTCAGGGCCTTATCATTCCTCCCATGGGATGCTTGCTAATCACAGCCTACAGCTGCACAGCCTCTGCCTGGCTAATGAGTCCTGTGCATCAGCCATCCTGCACCACGCGACGTCTTTGGTTTCCCTGCCCCGCAGCGAGGCCTGGCCAGGTCCCTCTGTCTGATCCAGGGTGCCTTAGCTTGTTGGCCCCATCCCAGGGGACACACACCCAGGAGCTGGGCTGAGCTCCATGCCCAGCATGTGTGCAGATGCCCCATGGCACCATTTCTGAGTGCTGGGAGGTTCATGCCAATTAATCAAAAGTAGGATCCCAACTTTTCTGAGCAGCTGAGGAGGTGAGGGTAACTATACTGCTGGCCAGCTGAGGATGCTCTGGAATCATGGAAACTGCATGGTTACATTTTTTTGCAGTCACCTTGTTCTTGATTTTCCTCCTGACCCTCTTCAGTGCTTTCTCCTCTGCTTTGGTGAGAGGCAGCTTGGTAGGAATGGGGTAGCCCTCAGCAATCAAGGTGCGTTTCTCCTCTTCAGTCAAGAGCAGTGGGCCAGAGGTCCCTTGTAACTTCTGAAAGCAGAGAGAGCAGCTATCAGCAAGCAGTTCTATGCCAGTGACCCTCCTTAAAGCAGCTACGAGCTCAGTACAATCAGATGCAGCACAATGCTGCTCTCAACTGGCTCCTGGGTCACAGCTCAGCAGCTGCCTTCCCCTTTTAGTTTGGAAGGCATGTGCTGCTTCATGACAAGGCTTGCTACACACCTGTACTGGAGGGTGCTGCCAAAGAACATTTGGGCACTGGTTAAAACACAGTCTTGTGTTTTAACAATTATGTGAGTTCTCAGTTATTTCTTTCTCTTCCACTAATCTCCTCAGAAAGTCCTCTAGTGCATAGGCCACTTCCAAAAGTACAGGGTGAAAGACAGCACTTCCTAACACAGGATAGCTACTGGTAGGCATTGTGCAAGACAAAGCAGCTGCTAGCAGCCATCCCACCTCTCCTCACTCCTGTCAACGCCATTCTGTCCCCACATCCCTGTGCTAAGACTTCACATTGCCTTGCCAGAGCACTTCAGCTTGGAGACCTTAACGAGGGCAGGATCCCTCATGTGAGCCTCAAAGAGCCTCCAGTCCCCTCTGAGCACCAAGGAGCTCTGTGTTCCAGTGATGTCCTGCTGCCTCCTTACGTGTGGTGCCGTGAGGAGCGGTGAGGAGGAGATGGCTGAAGAAGAGCGAGCAGCAGGTCGAGCTGGGCTGGAGGGAGGCAGGGACCGGGGGCTCTGAGAGCCATCACTGTCACTGCCATGGCTGCTAGGTGGAGTTGGAGGCATCTGCACCAGGTCATCTGCTGAGAAATAAGGAGATCAAGGCAATGGTTCTCAGGTCAGCTTGTTGGTACAGGCAGGGGGCCCTGAGCAGCAACAGGAGAAGGCACTGATGTACCAGAGGACTGAAAGGAGAGGGTGAGGAGTTTCACAAGACGGGCTGGGTCTGAGAAAGAGGCTGGGCTGAGCACTACCCAAGAGAGAAGTGAGGCTGACTTCAAATGTGCTAAACTAGGAACTGGCAGTGTCTTTGCCAAGACACTGAAGGTATTTGCAGAGCAGTAAGGTGCTCTGGTGTCCACCAAAAAGGGCTACAAGGCCTGTGATGTTTTTCTCCACAGCCTGTTCATGAGAGGAAGCTCGGTAAGAGAAGAGCTCTTTCAAAAGCACCGCAGGGCTCACACACTTTGCCAGCACACTTGATCCAAAGGGGCTCTGGTCACTCAGCTGGCTTCCAAGCACTTGAAAACTGTCCCCACTTTGTACTGGAGAGCCCTAGGGGCCTTAATGGAGGTGGGAATATGCCTGAGGAATGTCTCTCTGCGGCAGTGGGAGTTCCTCTAGTGCTTTCATTTGTGCATCGGCAGATTTTCAGATGCTTGGGTTGCTTTCAAATTAAACTGGATCCTGAATTTCCTGACTTTCAGATGGTTGTTTTTGGATAAGGCTGCAGTCTCTCTGAGGATTTTATAGGCACTCTTGCATATTTCCAACTCTGAAGTAGCCTGTTTTGCCTGGGAGTCCCTGTCTGGGCAATTCTGTGTGTGGCTGCTGGTTCAGACACAGAACTGGAACTCCTCTATTGATCTGTGCCCCAAGTGCTACCTTGTAGGCATGGCTCTGCTCTCAGGTATTGCCTCTCCCCCCTGTATAATGATGATCTAGAATCTGACTAATATAGAGGGATAGAACCTGACCAGCAAATTCTATCTTCTTACCTGCAGGTACATTTAGAAATTGGTTCACCTCTTTGGGCTCAGCTTTGATCACAGGTGCTGGAGTCATTTCTATGGGAGTCTGTGGAAGAGAAACAGAAAGAGCTCTTGGGCACTGCACCCTCCACTGTCCTGAGGGCTCCCACTAGCTGCTGCTACCCTGCTCTCCCACCTCCTCTGCCCATTTCACAGCTCTGCCCCAAAGCAATCTCTCACCACACATAACAGAAACCAAGAGCCCAAACATAAGCCCCTGAAGTCTGTGTCACTGGGCACAGAGAGCAAAGAGGTTTGCAGAAGAAGAGGCAGTGGCAGATGGAGATG
Source organism: Dryobates pubescens (assembly GCF_014839835.1). Lineage (NCBI taxonomy): Eukaryota > Metazoa > Chordata > Aves > Piciformes > Picidae > Dryobates > Dryobates pubescens. Next base: position 4,866,558 of record NC_071616.1, read on the forward strand.
CTGCCAAGCAGCACACTGAGTACCTCCAAAAGGGAGGTGACTTTTATCCTTGCCATTTCTTCTCTTGCTAGACCCAGACAGTGCCATTTAAACCAACCTATGCATTGACATGGGAAATCCCTCTTTGATCTGCCTTCACTAGAAATGGGAGTAGAGAGGCTGTACAGAAACAGAAACAGAACAAAGCCCCTATCCTGCTCACATGATTTTCACCAGGGCTGCTGGGCAGCTGTTTCCAATCAGAGGCGACTGAGAGTTAAATAAAGAGTAGATTTATTTCCATCTGGGCTATGCTGCCCCTCAGCTCCCTGGCTCACCAGCCCCCAGCCCACCACAGGCTGGGAGGGATTTTACACTAAACAGACACATTGCAAACTCCTCCAGACTGTAAACACAGCTGAGAGAGCACCATGGTATGGTTGCTGAGCACACACAGCAGAGCTTCGAGGGCGCACCAAGTTCAAGCTGCGTAAATAACAGAGGAAGTTTGTGCACAGTTTTGGCTGGAAGTGCTCATTTGTTTTGGATGGTTGTTTAAATGGGAAGATGCTCAGCATGAGTGAAAAAAGGAAGTGAACCCCAGAGATGCTCTACTATTATCTACTGAGCTGCTACAAGACAGCCAAGGTCTGTGTGAGACTGGTCAGACCTTCCCATCCAACACGTCTGGACTCAAGGCCAGCTGAATTGAGCCCCTGGCTTACATTCAGGTACCAGTGACATAAGTGAGCCTCCTTTAGACAAACAGACCTCTGAAGGTCTTAGATATGACCAAAAGACTTGGCCACTTGTTTCTTAGAAAGAATTCCTGCTGCTTCATGGGGAAAATCAAGCAGGATGTGGAGTGGGACCTCCATTACCAGTAAGCAGCTGAGAAAAGCGAGAGGCTGTATGATGAGCCTGAGGCCAGTGGCAGAGCTGGGGTCTGTACTCAGGAATCGTGAGGTCACTGGCATCACAACAATTGAAATGAAAATAAACCAAGAGTGGCTACAGAAACACTGGCAGATGGGAGGGGACAGATCTCCAGCAAGTGCAGGCTTAAAAGTCTTTAGCTCTTATGCCAAGGAAAAGGTGCTTGTGTTTAAGAAAGACTGTAAAGCCTCCCGTGCAGGGAACAATCCTCCTTCCACCTTTTCCTCTGGAAGGACAAGCTGTCTTGTAGCTTCACTGCAGGAATCAAGGACACAGTTCACACTAGCATCAGGAGTGCTGCTCCTCTGACTGCCATTTCAAGGAGAGAATGTCACATAATGCAGTGTCTGGGCTTTGTATCACCTTCTCCTGTCTCTTCAGCAGCTAAATCACCTCTCAGGACCGTGCAGTCAGGTGGCTGCAGGGGTGCTGCTGTGTGAGAGCCCAGGCTCCCGTTGGCTCTCAGATGGGCTCACCTCCTCGGGGACTGGCAGTCTCTGCAGAGGGTTGAGGTTCAGCACTGGTATAGAGCTGGCACCTAGCTGGGACTCAGGCAGATCTAGAGCCAGGTTCTGTTCCTGTTTCACCATGATGGAGCAGAGCTTGGGGCCCAGCGACCACACTCCATTCTCCAGCTCTGAAACATGCACAATGTGAGAGTCAAACTCCAGCAACAACAGGACAAGAAGGAAAAAAAAAAGAAGGCATGCAGACAGCTTCCCCCCATCTGGGGAGGCTGCCTTTCCAAGTTTAGCACTGTCACCACACAAACATGTGCAGGCCCACAACACAAAGTACAAAAGAGAATGAACCCCCCAGTGCGCAGGGAGCAGACAGGACAGAGCTAGAGGGATTGTGTCTCTGCTCATCTCTGTGCAGCCCAGGCACTGGAGGACAGCTGTGGGGTTTCTACCCACAGTGATGTCTCAGTCTCATCCTCCAGAGCTTATTTATATTTAGAGCTCAGTGAGAGGAGGATGCTGGGCTGTTGCTCCTTAGGCAGTGTGGCCAGCATCACAGAGCTGCCAGGTGTGTTCCCAAGAATAGCACCATCTCTGTGCTAGAGGGCTGGTGAGAGGGCAAGCACAGTGCTAGTGGAAGGCTGGCAGTGCTGCTTTGGCCTCCTGCCAATGTTGTGCCAAGTCTTAGAGCTTTGTTGTACGACAGAAGAGGAGGAAGATCCATTCTGTGGAAGGAAGTCCAATATGGCACCTGCTTTTGAGGCAGCTCCCATGGCTGCTCCTCTCAGTCTCACCTCTGAGGCTCCCTCCTTCACCCTGTGCTGCTCAGGAGGACTGCTGCCCACAGAAGTGCCCCACTGCCATTGCTGGCAGGGACAAGGCTGGCTGGAGGGACAGGAGGTATCAGAAGAGGACTGAATGGAGCTGTGTGGGCACATTCCCTTCACCCCCTGCCTGCTCTGTCCCTGTCACGTCTGCAGTGTGTGCCTGGCTTGCCACTGGAAGCAGAGATTCCAGGAGCTGGGATTCAGGCAAAAGAGGATAAGCTGCAGCTCAGATGGAAAATCCTGCTGGGCAGGATTGCTGCCTGGGTTCTGCTCTGAAGTTTTGGTCCCCTCATTGCTCTTCAAACACTTTGGCCTGCCAAAAAAGCTACTCCTAGCTGGCCTGGAGCCTGCATCCTCCTCCCTAACCCTCATCCCTTCCCTTCCCCTTTTCATCTGACAACCAGAAATGCATTTGGCTTGACACAGGACAGGCAATTGCTAAGTGTGTCACCAGATAATGGCCCAGTTGGCTCACCATGAAGCCACAGTCAGGCTCACTCCCTGACCCTTCTGCACTTCTCTCTGCATAGAGCACTCACAGACCCAGGGATGTTGCCCAGCTCTCTGCTGCTCAAAGCAGCCCTGCAGTGCAGGTCTCAGTCTAGAGGATGTCCTGACAAAAGGAGAAGGGAAGAAAGGTCCTCCTTAGCTCCAGCAAAGCCTGCACAAAGAAGAGTACAAGCAAGAAGTTGCTTATGTGGGAGCTGCCATCTGAGCTTACCATCACTTCTGCCTAACTCAGGCTTTGTTACTCTCAGGAGAAGACAGGGCAGAACCCTGCCTCTGGCTTTTGCTTGGACACTGGTGTTAAAGCCTGGGCATGAATTTGATCAGCTAACACAGTGCTGCCCTTGCCAGCAGCACAGGTTGTCATCAAGCACCTCTTATTTTGCTACCTAGATTGGCCTCTCTAGCAGAGGCTCCTTCCTTCCCACTCCCTGTGTGACTGAAATCCTGTGGCTGCTCCGTGTGTGCATCAACTGTGCCCTGCTGATCGCTTTGAGAGCCTCCCACACTGCAGCTGCTGTCAGGCAGCCTCTCTGGCAGGGGTGCACTGGCACAGCCCTCACACACAGCACACACAGACTGACCTGACTTTTCTATGTCCTGCTAAGGACACCAAACCCAGGTGGCAGTAAGGTTAGCCCTGGGACAGGCTCTTTCTGATGGAAGGAGGCAAGGTGTTACCCAGCTGCCAGTGTCTGAGGCCAGGAAATCTGAACTGCCTTCTGCCTCATCACAGCCTGCCACAGAGATGAGAAACCTTTAGAGGACTTCCAGTCTATCCCACTGCTTTAGACAAGTTCAGCTAAGCCTGTACCAGTCCTGACAGTTGCCTGACTTGATCTTAGGCCTCTGAAAAGTGATGAAGAGTCCACAGCTTCCCCCACTAAATCTCTTCTCTGGTTTCACTATGCCCACTATGGGAAGGTTTTGCCTGCTGGCTAATCTGGGGTTCCCATAGTGTGATTTTAAAGTCTCATCTTCCTCATCCTCTCTTTCTGTTGCAAAGCTCTGCATTTCTCTTTTTCTCAAAGGTGGGGGCATCCTCTGTCTGGGAGGGCTGCTGCTGAAGCAACTCACCAGATCGGGAGGAGCAGACCACCAAGGGCTCTCCCTGTTCAGAATTAGTGAGGGCTGCCCCCACTGCTGTCAGTCCAGACAGTCTAGGAGCAGACACCCAAATGATTATGTGCTGTCCTCCCACTTCCTGTCCACATTCTGACCCTGCTCTCTTTCCCACCCTTGCAGATTTATCTGGGGAGCGATTGGGTTGCAGAATTAGAAACACATAAGCCATGAGAGGGTCAATGAGGGGCTGAGGAGGGGGCATTTTGTGTGGTTCTGTTCTGCTGCCTGAGAGGATGCTTCAGAGCCATAGCCAGTTTGTAGACACTGCAGAATTCACTGTGTGGGGGTCAGGCATGCCAGGAAGCTTTTCTGCTCTGGATACTCTATACATAATGGGAAGAATTATGACTGAGAGCTATCCATAGGTGCCCTGTATTGAGGAGGTGAGGCAAAGAGCAGTGAGGAAGCAGGACCAGTACAGGAGTGTGGACACTAGCTTGAGGCTGGTTCAGTACCCACTGTTCTGCACAAGTCTGGCTTCCCCTGCTCTGGCATCAAATCATGCCCTACAGAACCGAGGGCTGGTCCTGAGAACTGAAGCAGCCAGTCTGCATGTGCAAACCATCTGGAAAACAGACTCCACTGATAAGCAGGGTCACAATGCACCCAGTGGCTTGCCCCAGCTGACCCATGTTAGTGGGAACCATGGGGGAAGGGGCAGGATTTGGAAGTGTTTTGGAGAACTGCAGAAAAGCTGAGAGAAAGATGATAAACAGCAAGCCTCAGCCAGCTCCAAGCCTAGACAGAGCCTGGGCATTCCTGAGGAGCTCTGCAGACCAAGCAGAGCTTGCTTAATGTTAAAGAAAAGCCATTCCTGGGTAATTAATTTGAAATGAATGTCTAAGAGGACTGAGACTGGATGGAGCTGTGCCAAAAGGACTGCACAGTGTTACAAATACTGGACTTGACTCAGGGCTACACTAGAATATGACTCACATCCAACTATGAGCCAAGATAGCCCTAGAAAGATGGGTTGAGTTACTCTGCTGCAGGACTGAGTGCACAGATATACCTCTATACCTGCCACATAAATACAAGGCCCTACTCCCTGTACAGAGCTGATCTGCACTCTCAGAGAGCAAGTGCCAGGCCCACCTCAAGCTCTCCTGGGTTGTGGGCTGTACATTCTGTGCTGGCCTCTGCCCAAGGATCAGTGCCACACTCCATTCAGGAAAGTCACAGTCTTGCCTTGGAGACACTGCAGCTGAAGCAGAGACATGGCCAGACACAAAGGAGAGGACCCCAAGTGGTGACAAGTGTCTCAGAGAGGAGTCCCTGAGGTAGCTTCATGCAGGCAGACTTCATTTCACTGCTTTCTACAAACCCATGCTTTGTGCTTCTCTCATTCCCAAGCCTCATCTCCTCCCATCCACTTGCAGTGGCAAGACAAAGACGTGTCTATGCGCTCGTCCTGGGCTGGGTTTTGTTAGCCACCCAGTCGCCGGTTTGGGCCACTGCCCTCCGAGACTGGCCTGGGATTAAAGCTAGAAAAACAGAAGTGGAAAGGGAAGGCTTTCTTTTGATAATAAGGTAGAGCTTGCTTGGCTGCTGTGAGCCTCTCTCCCAGCATCTCCCTGAGTGGTCCTTAAGGAACGTGGCACTGATGAAGGGACCAGGGGGGCAGCAGAGCCAGCTCCTCTCCTTCAGCCTTGATGTTTGTACCAGCGAGCTGGGATCGCTCCCGGCCATGAGAGGGAAGCCTCTGTCCCTGCTCTCACTCTGACTCAAGGGAATGGCTTTCCTCTGTGTATACTGAGCCTATGCCACTGCTTTTTCAGGCAGCCTGGTGTCCATCAGCTGTTGGGACACCCACACAGTCCACAAATTACAGGACTCTCTGCAAGGACGGCTCTAAAAATATCCAGCCCATCATAAATTATCCTGAAATGAATTGTTTTAAAAATAGGGTTTGAAATGACTGTTCCTTCTCTGTCTCCTGCTAAAAGATCTGCTGGTGAAGAAGCCACTTAGCTTTCCACATGCACCAGCACTGGTTGCAGCCAGAGACTCATGCTTCCTATATGCAAGCCAAAACCCTGCTGCCTGATGCCAAAACAGACCTGGATCTGGGGCATTCACACCCACGTTTGCAGGGTCCTAAAAAGACATAGCCTCTTGCCTGCCAGGAGCTGGCAGCACACTGAACCACAACCAATTATCATCCTCGCAAATAGCAGCGAGCCCAGCAAGGGAGCAATGCGGCTGTCAGAGCACAAACTGACGGCGGGGGGGGGGGGGGGGGAAGGGAACTAAATAAATGTGTGCTGCATCTGACAGCAGCCGATCAGCCCCTGCCCTGGCTCAGCCCCGCGCAAGCCCAGGGAATGGCCAGTTTGTCCTCACGCACGGAAGGCAGCCAGAGCCGCTGCTCGCAGCTGTGCCCAGCGCCGCGCAGGGCGCACGCCAGGCGCTCACCGTTTGCCTGATCTTCAGTCTTGACAGGCACAAGAGGGCTCTGGGGAGCAGAGTCGCCGCTCAGGGAGTAGCTGTGCTCTGCCTGAATGCCTGGGGTGGGTGGATCCAGGTCCATGTCCAACAGCGGGTTCTTCTCAGCCAGTACTGGGTCGTCAAAGAAACTGCTGAAGAGGTCGTTGGAGAAATCCTCCATGTTGTCGGAGAAGTGATCCAGGTTTTCCGAGAAATGCTAAGGAAAGACAAAGGGAGAGAGAGCGCTGGTGTCAACTGCCAATGGGATCCGGGAGCCTTTCTCTGCACGGAGGGTCAAACCTCAGCACCGGCCCTTTTGGGATGGGAAAAAGCAGTTCCCGTCCCCTGCCTGCATGAGTTCGACACAAACGCCTTGAATTAAGACAGAAAGAGGGGTGGTGCCTTACATCTTCTCCACCTGATTGTCTGTGTCCCAAACACTCATGAAACTCTCCCATGTTCTCTCTCCTCCCCCTTCCTCTGTGAGTACCTGTCTTCAGCTTTCTGCAGTCATCTCAGTGTGACCAGAAGCTGAGCAGAGTACAAGGCAAGAAATGCCCGCGATGACAAAACGCCGGTGCGGCGGAAAGCAGCCGCCTCCAGCACCTGTCCGTGGTGACAGACACTTTCTCGTGTTCTCTGCCAGCAGCAATAGGCACTCTGATGCCCCGGAGAACATCAACCCAGCTGTTGATTTCTAGCAGAGAAGAAAAGATCAGTTGGATCAGCATAACAGGAAGGCCCCCTGTTGTATTTCATTTCCTCTGGGATTTCACAGACCCTCTGTGGACCATATGAGGCTGTCCCCCAGCCAGACAATGCCTGTGAAATTCAGCTCCCCGATGAAGTTTAAACACTACAGATGGGCTGTTAACAACAAACAATCATGCCACTAATCATTCCAGTAACAGTCAGTAAATCTGGCCAGGGCTGCTGCAGAGCTGGGCTCCTGATGCTACAGGGAACCTGTTTCCTTTGAGGCATACCCTCCTATTCAGAAGTCAAATCACTAACTTTTCCATTTGCTACAACAAAGCATTGGCTGGCCAGGGAGAAAAATGATGGTTGCCAAACACCAGCTGAAAAATTATCCCATTTGTTGGCAGATTGAGGCTTCTGGCTCAGGGAGAGGAAAGAAAAAGACAGATACATTCGAGTGACTATATTACACAGACGGAACTGTGTAACTTAAATGGACTGGAGAGAGCTCAGCAGTCAGACTGGGTCCCCTCCCCTGCCTGGAAAAGCATCTGGGTGGGTAGAAAGGCATTGAAAGAAGCAAACTGAAATACCAGGAGCAACAGGGTATGGATGAGAGTGAGTGAGATTGAGCACGCAGGTCCTGGAGTGGAGGCATGAATGCCAATGAACTCCCGAGTGAGAGCCGGGCTCGGGGAAGAGCCTGGCTCCCGGAGCAGCCTGGGGTTCATGCAGCCCTTTCTTTCCCCAGCACTAGGAGTGAGGGAGGAGCTGCCAGAGGACCCCGGATGCTGGAGCTTGCAGGTTCCTGCTCCTACAGGAAGGTATATTTGTTTTACCTGAGCACAGTATCACTCTGTCAACATTATGCTGGCTGACAGAGCGTTGGGGTGAGGCTGAGGAGTGAAGGAGGCTCCAGCTGCACAGACTCAGGCTTCCCACCAAGTGGGGGAGGGAGACGGTGAGCTGCAGCAATCTCCAACCCACTAGTGCCCTTCCTCCTCCAACATCAGCCCTCAGCCACTCATTGAAAAAGCTTAAGATCTCTGCAGAGCATGCTAGAAGTGGTGGGAAGCCCCTACCACCTGCATTCTGCCTGACCTGAGATTTCTCCTCCTTCCCACTTGTCCTGCCCTCCCACTGCCTGGAGTGACAGCCTGACACAGCTTGCCTGGGAGGGCAGACACTCACTGCATGTGCAGGTAAGGTGGAGAAGGCACACTCATGCTAAATCCCAGTGTTGAGGCCCTCCCTGGGATGTCTGGGCTGAATTTTTCTCCACTTGTTCCCATACCGGAAGCGGAGTTGGCAGGGGAGCTTGGTAAAATCTACACAGCCATTTCCAAGCTGCCTAGAAGCACTTCTGCACTTGAATCGAGCAAGAGAAAACACCTCCCATCTGTGCTGAGCATAGCCATTCTTCAGAGGGAGCTGAGTCAGCAGATGGAAGTAGGTTAGGTATTTATCTGAACAGCACTGGAAAACCAGGTTTTGTCCTGACCTGCAGCACGGAGGGCTAAAGAGCCCGGAGTCCTGAGCGTTAGCCCCAGAGTGGCTGTTCCTGTAACAGCTGCTCTTTGTCTTGCTTCCTCTAAACAACACAAGCAAACACAGGATATGAACACGATAGCCTTTGGTAAGGGTGAGAATGTAACCACAGAAAAGTGAAGGGATTCAGAGTCTTGGCTGCCCACGCACCACTACAGCACAGCAGAGCCAGGACCTAAGAAGAAGCGCTCGAATCATAGGTACTGCTGTAACTGTCAAAAGTAGAACCACAGAGGAGCCCTGGAAGAGAAGCAGAGCTGGATGGACAGCTGCAGGGAGAGCTGCCTCTGCTCTGTCATGTGCCTCACATAGCTTTCACAACTCTGCATTAACAAAGGCAGAGGTGGGAGTGAAGAGAGCCAAGAAGATGCATTTGTGCAGTAGTTCCACACACTATCTTTCAGCAGCATCACACCCACACTTAGAGCAAGGATCTCTTGGTCAGCCAAGAGTCTTCCCATTGTAGGACACACCTAAGAGAGGGAAAAGGAAGAGATGTGCCTGTGGTTTTACTCAGAAACAAACAAACAGCCTCTCCAGCAGTGGTAAAGAGAGACAAGTAATGAGTGCAAGGGGTGAGTATCAGAGCCTTAACATGGGCACCAACATTGGCAGGGGTAATTTCTGGCTCTTTTAGACACCACACAGCAGGCTTGCTGGGGGCCCTCACTGCTTGGAACTGAGGATGAAGGCAACACTGTTCTCCCAGAGCTGCAGGAGTTCAGTTCCCCAAGAGAGCATTCTCTCCCGAGAGACAGAGACCTACTACATGAGCGATAAGCAGAGGGTGAAACTCACCCTCCCTGGGAATCCAGAGGTGTTGGGGAAAGTACCTGGGGTTTATACTCCAGCACAACTAAACACTGGCAAACCTTCTCATTACAGCAGCCCCCTTTCAGCTCTCACCCATCATACACAGAGCCAGTCCAACATCTCCAAACACAGATGCTGGAGAAAAGAGAGCTAGCCTGTGACATCGGGAATAACTGTGGCTATCATCAAAGGGGGCACCAAGGAGCAGACACCCTCAAAGATCCTGGAGAGACCCTAGAGCTGTACTGAGCTGGAGATTTGCTGTTTTATTCAAAGAAGGTGGCAAGAGGCAGAGGAAAGCAGAAGGAAAGGTAAAACGAAGAAAGATAATGGCACGGCTTTGCAGCTGGTCATAGCCACAATGGAAACTACAGGACAAGCACGAAGTTAAACCACCATGTCCCAGGAAGACTGTTGTGTGTCTTGAGTTGGCTGTTCTCTCCTCATGCCAACAGGTATTGTCAACTTTAGATTTTGGATTAGTAAAGACATTTGCAACCACACTGTAACAGGAAACGTGTCCTCTTGTCCAGAGCCAACAGTGATGGGCACACTGAGGAACACCCCAGGGCTTGTTTTGATTACACATCATCAAAACCATTGCTAATTAGTTTAGAACAAGCCAAGCCAGCTAACTCTGTCCTACCCAGCCTTGCTGGGGGAGCTACACCTACCTGGCAAAACTCAGGGAAGGCTTCAGATATACTTTTCCTTAGTGTATGTGAGAGAGAAGGCTCCAGGGAACTGCAGGTCCCAGGGCATGGTGTTCCAGGGCTGTGTGGATCATGGCAGAGCACAATAAGGTCATTGCTCTGAGTGTCTGAGCAATAAACAGAAGCAGGATCATCATCAGACCAAATGGATTATAGCTTTCTCCTGGCTGGAAGGTCACACACCAAAGAAGGTGCTGGGCAGCCACTAAGCCCCTGCTTCTCACCCAGACTGGGGCCAGCACAGCTAAAGGCCTTCATGTACTGCCACTAGAAGCAATGATGGTGCTGAGCTTTGGGGAGATTTTTGCCAATGCTGTGGCAATAAAGATCTCAGCAGACCAAAGACATGTGATGGTAGAAGGGCTGAGGATAAGTCCACAGGACTTGGTGAATGAAGGTGGGGTGGACAGAGATGTACTAGCTGAGCAGGCTCATCCTCTCACAGCCTCTTCAAGGCCTAGGCTCTCTCCTTGAGAGCACCGTCCAGCCAGGCTGAGATCAGCCAGCTCCTGCTCCTCAGGAAATTGGCCAAGAATTTATTCTTGTGACAATGAAGGACTTTGCAACTCTGCTGAGATTATTCTTCTGAGATAAGTCTCATGCAGATGGGCCTGGCCTGAGCAAGGCCAACCATTCAATTAATCCTTACCATCCTGGCCCAGAGGGAGCGGGTGTGAAGCGCACTGGGGGAAAACAGCTTCCAGATGGGATACAAAGCTCATGGCAGTCTCATTTTGCTCTTGCTATCTTCCCCTCCCTTTCACACCCTCCTTCTTTCTCTTTCTAACTATGCTCCAAAGCCAAGAAATAGCACGAGATGTGTTTCCAAAGCTGTATTACTAGTGAGCAGTCAGGGAGGGGGCAGCCAAGGGACAGAAACGCAATGGCGAGGATGTACTGGATTTCCTGATCCAAGCCCAAGTTCTGGCTGCCCATTTCTCCACCACCATTCTGGGAAGATGGGAAGGCAGTGCCTGAAGGGGAAGGGGTTGAGTCAGTGTACACAAGTATAGGAGAGGCAATGACTACCACATCTTCAGGCCCAACAGAGAGCCTTAAGCTGCTCTGGTGCCACCAGAGAATCCGCTCGGGCTGAGGGCTCCTCAGCCACGAGGAGAGAGTGCGAATCTGTCAGCTGCTAGCTCCTGCTCCCTCCCACTCCTGGTGACTGACACAGGCACTGACTCTTCCAAACATATTTCCACCACATGTTTTCATCCTGACCTCATGCTTAGGGTTGTCTAAATAGCACACTGTATGTGCGTGCGTGCAATTCTCATTTGAACACCCTTTCCTGTTGTACAACAGTTATCTTGGGAGCTAATGCAAGGCATCCAGACCTTCAAATGCAAGCTCTCTGATTCCCTCCACCTAGAGCTGGTGTTAAACCTCTGGAGTCCCCGACAGAGACTGAGGCATTAAGCCTTTTTGCCTGTCCAGTTGTGCATGGCATGCCCTAGGGTGCCACTCCTAACACCCAGTGGCTGAGGAGGGGATGGTTTCCTCTCTCTGGATCCACTTCTCTGTGGTTGCCCTGGCTGCATCTGTCCCTTCTTTTCCCTTTCACGCCTCCATCCTTTGGCTGTGACTTTCCCATTCCCACCTCCAGCTGAGTTGTCTGGAGACAATCTTCCTTCAAGATCAGCCTGGTTCTCACAGCCTCTCTGCTCCCACCACAGTGGTCTTGCTCCAAAGAGAAAGTGGTGAGGGGCTAGTCCAGCTGGGCGGCAGCCCAGGCCCAAGAGACGAAGGGCTTTTGCAGGTTGGAGGCTCTGCTCGCACTGGCAGGCAGTGCAGATGGGGAGGGGATTCTTCTAAGTTTTCTCTTTTCTTTTTGAAAGTATTTTTCCTCTCTGCTTGCCAAGATAAATCTCCTGTCCCAGCTGTGACATCTGCATTTCCCTTCTCTGCTTTCACTAAGGAATGAAGCCCCCTGCACTCCAGCTGCACAGTCGAGGTTTCCTTTACATTCCAGGAAAGAAGAGCCCATACACTCCAGACAGTCCTTCTGCTCTCTTTAAAATGCAGTGAGTTTTAGACCTTGTGAAGGCCTTGACAGCGTTAACAAGATCCAGGCAGGATGGACAGATGCTGTGCACGCTTCTCACAGTCTAGCTGGTGCATGTGCACCCCAAGGAGCACCAGTGACCATCCAACCTCCTCCTGGCTCTTTCAACTCTTTCTAGTGCCCCTCTGTCCTGACCCATGTCGCTCTTGTCTCCGCCCTCACATACCACAGCTCCCCACTGCTCTGTGCCTGGTCAGCCTTGATAGCTTGTTGCTGACCTGCTACCCCCTTACTGTTCCTGCCTCTCTGCATGGCATGGCTGAAGCACAAACCATCTGCAAGCCCCACGGCTATTTCCCTCCAGCAGCAGGACAGTATGTTGACCAGCAGCACCCTTCAGTCTTTCTCACTGACTGCTGGCAATGCCCAAGTCACTATGATTGAAGCCATGGTTTAGTAGTCATGAGGTCTTGGGCGACAGGTTGGACGTGATGATCTTTGAGCTCCTTTCCAACCTTACTAATTCTGTGATTCTATGATTATTTTCAGCATCACCACCCTGGACTCTATGGTGAACCAAAAACTTCCCTGGCAACCCAGCCTCCAAATGGTGGAGGGTTTGACTGAAGTTGATCTGGAACCAGGCCTGGAATTTATTGCTGTCTGTAGAATAATTCAGAATGACCAAAAGGGGGGTGGGTGGGGGTGGTTATGGTCACTAAAAGCAAGGCAGATGAGCGGCTTCCCCACAGGCCAGCCATGCCATCAGCTGGGTCCCACGGGGACGGCAGCCCCTCAGGGCAAAGGTGCTGCAAGCCCTTACGCCTGGGTGGCAGCAGCTGCTGCCATGTCCTCGGTGCCCTGCGAAGTCTCAGCAAGACTCAGGCACGGCTCGCCGTGGAAACCTCCTTCCACCGCGCATCCGTGCCAAGGACCTGGATTTATAATTTCCAGCACTAGGCGCCACAAGGCCTTGGAGGGACGGCAGAGGCTCAAGACACAATCGGGGAAGGCGACTGAGGGAGCGCGGCCAAAGCGAGGCGCTACCCTGAAGCGAGGGAGCAGCCGCCTGCCAAGGTGTCCCCTCCTGGGCCCGGGGTGCCGGCAGCCGCTTCCCCCCGTACCTCGCCAGGCGGCGTGGCCGCAGGCTCCGGGGCGAGCCCTTCGCCCAGCGCGTCTCCAGCACCGCGGCTCCGAGGGGCGGCCGGCGGGCGCGCCGAGACACCGACCCGACCCGGCCCAGCTCCGCCTGCCCGCGCCGCGCCGCTTAACGGCCGCCGCGGCACGCTGCCAACGCCCGCCGGCGGCGGCCACCCATTGGCCGAGGGCGCCGAGCGGCGGCCAATGAGAGAGAGGCGGCTGCCAGCGGAGCGGAGCGGCGCGAGGCGGGCGGGAGGAGTGCAGGGTTAGGACGGAGCGGCCCGCGGCCCGCTGCGCCTCGCGGCTCTGCTCGTGCTGCCGCCCTGTCCCGGCTCCCCCCTGTGCCCGGCTGCCGGGCTGCACGCTGTGCCACCCCCCTCCCGTCTTCCCCGCGGCTCTGCCCTGCAAGGAGGCCTCGCCTCTGCCTTTTCATGCCCTTCTGGGGTACCATAGAATCATTAAAAAAGACCTCTAAGATCACTGCCCAGTTGTCAACCCCGCACCGCCATGCTCATTAAACTGTACACCAAGTGCCACGTCTACGTGGTTTTTGAACACCTCCAGGGATGGTGACTGCACCGCCTCCATGGGCAGCCTGTTCCAAAGCTTATCCATCCTCAGTAAAGACGTTTTTCCTAATGCCCAATCTAAGGGCGAGATCATTTCCACTTGTTCTATCACTACTTTGGAGAAGAGACCAATACCCACCGCGCTCCAACCTCCTTTCACGTAGCTGTAGAGAGCAATAAGGTCTTCCCCTGTCTGCTGCAGACTAAATCCCAGTTCCCTCAGCCATTCCTCATAGGACCTGTTCTCTAGACTGCTCACCAGCTTTGCTGCCCTTCTCTGGACATGCTCCAGAAACTCAATGTCCTTGCAGTGAGGGGCCCCGAAACTGAACACAGTACTCGAGGGGTGGCCTCATCAGTGCCAAGTACAAGGGAAAATCACTTTCCTGCTCCTGCTGGCCGTGCCTCAGGAGACATTGCCCCAAGCCTGCTGCTCTGGCAGCTTACCCCTTCTGGTGCATATTGCTCCCATACTTTGCAGTAACCTCTATGGGAGGCATAAAGGTTTTGTGGTTGATTTTTTTTTTCATCCTGTTCTCCCCTTCACCCTCAGCAGGGGGGGAAATATCAGCTGTTAAAATGCTGTTGAACCAGACACACAATACAGACCACAACAGAATTCTGGAGCTGTGAGTCTTAACACCCAGCTTAGAGTTTGCGAGCCTGCTGTTCACTGGGGAGGAATCTCGGGAGTCACCCAGGCGTGGGAGGAGTAGGTGAGTTGCCTAACTTAAATATTTTTGCCCCTGAAAAAAAGAAGAAAAGGAAAAAAAAAAAAGGGGGGGGAGAGAAAGGTACATGGAGAGCTGGAATCTGCCAGCCTGTGACTGGGCTTCCCAGCAGCCCCGAAGGAAACACTTGCTGCAGTGGCAGAAGAGTCACGGTCACTCGTGTAGCCACACCTAGGTTTAGTATGCTCAGCCCAACCACGACGAGCAGCTGGCATGGGCAGTGGTTATGTGCAGAGACTGGAAGCACTGCATGAGGGGAACGAGTGAAGCAGGGTAGAGCTCACAGCAAGGAGAATCAAAAGACAAGTGGCACTACACTAGGGCCACAGTGCTATTCTGCATGCCCTCAAACATCCTGCAGATGCCAAGGTGTGGAGCAGCTATGTGTGTTGTTAGGGAGTAGAAGAAACATGTCATCCCCCCTTAGGGCACAGCAGGCTCCACTGGCCTGGGGTGGAAAGCAGCCACAGTAGGTCCCTACCCACTCCTAACTTTCTATGATTCTATGATACACAGTTTGCCCATCGCAGGAGGCACCCTGAATCTGCAGGGATGGCAGCACCTCTCCTCCCAGCAGCAACGCCCTGGAGGATAACCAGGAACACCTCTGCTTTCCAGCAAGCTTTCACAGCCTGCATGCTACATGTGTAACAGGCAGCCCAAATTTCCTTTGGCTTGCAACTCCCTTGCAGCCGACTCTAATGAAAAACCCAACAACATTAGAGCAGGACTTAAACCATACACAGAAGTGGACACAGCCCTCTCAGGATGAAACATTTAGATCAGCTGCTCTTACGTCTCCTTTGGCAGAAGATTTGGAGGCTGTTTCTAGGAATCTGTGAAAGGTAAATAAAAAGTTTGTCTGTCAAGGCCTTTCTTGAGGTTGGAGAACTCCAGACACCTGCTTGCTACAAAACAAAGCTGCCTTTATTTCTGAGCCCTCCTGGTGGCAGCTGGGCCGTGTTGGAATAGAGAGGCGTGGGAGGTGTTCTCTGTGGGACTGCAGGTACCCCTGGGCAAGCTGGCAGGGGGTCTCTTCCTCTTCTTTCTTCTTCCCAGGCCGAGGTCAGTACAGTCTCCAGGACAGAGACGTCATGCAACCATTGTCTCTGAGAGAAAGAAGCTGCATCATCATCGCTGTCCCCAGCTCTCTGCCGTCTTGTCCAAACCTGTTAACCTCTTAGCGTTAACCTGGCTGCCTCAGCTGAGTTTGTAGCAGGCTCCCAGTGCCACCCTAACTCTACTCCATGATGGAGGACCAACTGCTGTAGCATCTGGGGGAGGGGGGTTGTGTGAACTTTATCTCCTCACCTTTGGGAAGGCCCTACCTGCCATGCTACGCTATGAAAACAGACTGATAGAGTTGGGATTGTTCAGCCTGGAGAAAAGAAGGCTCCTGGGAGACATTATAGCAGCCTTCTAGTACCTGAAGGGGGCCTACAAGGGATCTGGAGAGGGACATTTCACAAAGGTGTGTAGTGGCAGGACGAGGGTAATGGCTTCAAACTGGAAGAAGCCAGATTTAGATTACGACGAACCTCTTCCCCGTGAGGGTGGTGAGGCACTGGAACAGGCTGTCCAGAGTTGTGGAGACTCCAAACCTAGAAGCGTTCAAAGCCAGGCTGGATGGGGTCTAGAGCAACCTTATCTAGTAGGAGGCGTTCTTGTCCATGTCAGAAGGGTTGAAACTAGATGATCTGCAAGGTTCCTTCCAACCCAAACCAGTCTATGATGTTGTGTTATCGCAATCCACCTCCACTCAAGCATGCCCTCTGCAGAGCCCAAACATATCCATCCCTCCTCAGCTTCTCAGTCCCCATCGAGGCACAGCAGCCAGAACACAACTGGGTTTCCACAGCTGTGCTTGGTGGCAATGCAGCACCTCTGCACAACCCAGGGCTGCAGCTCTGGCCCAGCCCTGCAAATCTAGAGGCAAGACTACTCTGAAAAAGCCTACATGGCTTTCATTGTGTGTGGAATGTCTGCCTGGACAGTTTAGGGCAAAATTCTGCTTGATGAGGAGGGAGGCATGGTGTGATGGCAGGCAGCAGGCAGAGCAAAGTGGCTTACTCTGCATGGCTTTCTGTGAACTCTATTGCCATGCTGCAGCGAAGCTGGGTCACAGTATTGCCAAAAGCTGTTAAATACACCCTTGAATGTTCAGTACAATTAAAAATGAATTAGAGAGGTGCAACTGCTCGGGCCAGTCACCAGTGAGTGGGAAGGCTAAGTTTATTAAACAGCCAACATAAACTGGAATAAACACCACTTCACCATTTCTTCCATCTTTCTCGGAATCCTCTAGCCCTGCCCAATATGGAGCTGGAGGCACTAGAGTTGGCAGATCTCTGCTTTGACACAGCTTGTCACCCCTATGCCATGATGAGCCTTTTTCTTCCCCCTCCCCCCCCCTGCATCTTGCAAGAAATACAAAGTAAGCAAAGAGAAAGGTGCCCTGGGAGACAGAGGAAATCTGCTTTGGCAGATAACCAAAGAAGGAGAAAAGGTCTGTATTATCTTTACCATCAGCTTCGTTTGTCTCACTGAAACTGTTTCTCTTTAGTGCTTAGAACACACATTGTAGATAATTCGCATTCTGTCCCTTGGCAGGTCCCTGGAGACCCATAAAGAAAAGCATGCCTTGAAAGAGGAAGATAGCTGTACTCCTCTCGAGTCCAAAAGCTGAGGCATGCAGCTAATACCAAACGTTACTGGTGGCTTTCCTTCCTTGGGACTTTGAAAAGGGCAACTACAGAGCAACTAAGTCTGGATCAGCCAATCTGTGACTCAAGGATGTCAGAGATTTTTACCCCAAGTCTTGAGACCAAAAGCTGGGACACTCTTCAGCGGCCAGGCTGGGCAAGAGCTGGGTTTTGCAACGGGCAGACTGAGTGGGGTCCTGCTCTAGGACTGTTTTCAAAGCAATTCAGCTTGGAATGCAGATTTCTGACCCGCTGCCAATATCCCAGTGGAAAATCTGTGCCCTGAGCAGCAGATAGGAAATTAAACTTCAGCTCCAACGCTAAAGGTATCATTTTCACCTTAGCAGTGGAGCTGCAGAAACCAGAGTCTCAGGAGAATGGGGAAATCCTTCCTATCCTGTGAAGGGCAGTAACACCTCTCAGATTAACATCACCCTGGGGGAGAATGAAGGTGTGATGTTGGTGAGCAAGAGATCAAAGGCCAGGATGGAGGTCTAACTGGTCAGAAATAGTGCAGTCACTTCAACCATGGGATGAAAATCAAGGCTGAAGAATGGAATGGAATGGAATGGAATAGAATAGAATAGAATAGAATAGAATAGAATAGAATTAACCAGGTTGGAAAAGACCTTTGAGATCATCAAGTCCAACCTACCATCCAACACCATCTAATCAACTAAACCATGGCACCAAGCACCCCATCCAGTCTCTTCCTAAACACCTCCAGTGATGGTAACTCCACCACCTCCCCGGGCAGCCCATTCCAGTGGGCAATCACTCTTTCTGTGAAGAACTTCTTCCTAACATCCGGCCTAAACCTCCCTGGCACAGCTTGAGACTGTGTCCTCTTGTTCTGGTGCTGCTTGCCTGGGAGAAGAGACCAACCCCCACCTGTCTACAACCTCCCTTCAGGTAGTTGTAGACAGCAAGAAGGTCTCCCCTGAGCCTCCTCTTCTGCAGGCTAAGCAACCCCAGCTCCCTCAGCTTCTCCTCATAGGGCTTGTGCTCCAAACCCCTCACCAGAGACAGCAAAACCCCTTTCTGAAGAACTGGCTCTCCAGTTATTCTCTGTCCAAGTTGGACTCCTTCATGGTGATACCCAGCAGCCAAGGACCCTGTAGCTAGTGAAAAGAAGAAACACGAAGATGCCTGGGATTTGTGTGCTCAAGCCTGGGAAGCAAAGATCCCATGCTCCATGGAAGACAGGAAATCCATTATGTCCTGAAAACCTGCCCTGAGAGCTCCTGGGCCTGAGATCAAGCAGGCATCTGCACCTCTGCATTGAAGGGGTGTCTGCAGAAACCAGTGGATTTCAGAATCCATCCTCTGGACATCCTTGGAGAGGCACAAGGAGGCAATGCTTGGTTGGCTTCATGGGTTTTATAGGGCCTGGAGGAACCAATACATCAATCAAATATGTTTCCTCACATAGCTGAGTGCAGGAGCTATATTCATGCCTCCCCCTTCAAACTCATCCTCTGCAGCTGATCTTCACAGGAAGAAACATCTCCACCTCAGTTTAAAGGCTTCATCCACAGCTTTCTAAGAAATAACTACATGAGTGACTGCAAAGAGGGATTCTCTAGCTTAAGCCTCCAAAGTGTTCTCTCAGGCTGCTTGCTCTTAGATGAGCAAGTCCTTGCCACCACAGGTCTTCCTGAGAAGAAAACCAAGTCACCTTTTAATCTGTGGAGCGTGGTATGGTGTGTGGCCACCCCGCCAGATTACTCTGCAGACAGCAGAAACAGCCCCACTCTCACTGCAGGCAGGGAGAAGTTGCAGACTCATGTAATGATGGCAAGTTCTACTCCCTGTTAGCAGCAGATCCACAGATTAAATTATCTCCCTGTATAATTAATTGCTGGATTTTTAACATAACCAAACCCCAGGTGTGAGTGACTCCTGCGGCACAAGAAGTTACACCCCTGCCATCGGGGCCAGTGCCACAAAGCAGCAACAAAGGCAGCGTGAGCCCTAGACAATCAAGATAAAATCTCCAGTGGTTTGGCTTCTGGGCATCCTTTCAGAGATAGCCTGATTATGCAGATGTGTAATCCAGGACTAGAAGCAACAAGAAGCTCTTTAGGTTTGTGTGCATCGTGGGTTTATGTGCAACAAAAAAGTGTCAGTGGGATCTTTCCGTCCCTTAATCCTGATGCCAAGTGAACGTTCCTGAGTATGGAGTCCTCCATATACATGACACCCTTCACAAGTGCCCAGGGTGTGTCTCAGCACAGATGCACCCAGTCCCTCTTCCTGCCTAGATGCTCGCGGCACCAGACCTTCCCATGCCACCCTCATGCCTCTGCAGCCTGATCCTCCCTTGCTTTGCTCTTCCTCTCCAAAGGGTGCACACATCTGGCTTTGCCTTTATTGTGTGATAAATCTCACCCTGCATCTTGGGTTCATTTTTCTGAAAGTTTTGAATGGTGTCTTGGAAATGCTGTTGGACAATAGGAGCTCTTTGAACCCAGGCCAGCTGGACAGGGCCGCTTGCATTGCAGCTGACATGCAGGCTTTGGCGGTCTTTCTCAACTCTTTTCTCTCTTCTTTCATTCCTTTTTCTTTCTTCTTCTTCTTCTTTTTTTTTTAATAGCATTTGAATTGTCCTCAAACTTTATTTTTGGAGTGGGCAATGCGTTTCTGAACCCTTTTCATCATTATATTGTTATTATTATTAATTGTGGTCATGACTATTTCTTCTTTCTGCTGGCACTCCTGGGTGGATCTCTCTCACTTAATGTCTTTGGGTAAGACTACCTTGGCTGCAACTCACTTAAGCAGTGACTCAGAATCCCTGGCCTGCTCCCAGGAGAGATGCAAGAGTTTTGCCAGTTGGTTTATAAAGAGGCCATCGTTTTCCTCAGCTACTCTCTCGCTCAGCAGAGCTGAGTTGAGTGGAAAAGCTCAAGCTGTGTGGTTCCAGTGAGTCCACCCCTGGTGCACAGGCTGTGCCTGCTCTCTCACGGGTGCAACCAGAACAACTTCTGAACCAGGCAGCAGGATGCTCTGCTGAACAACATTTTTGCTCCTTGGGAGTCACTGCACTCAACTTCCTCATTTCCAAGCTCTTGGAGGAAATAAATCTAAGGAAGCCATGGGGGCAGGATAAGGCATTGGGAGGCAGGGATGACTGTGTGCTCACATCAAACTGTTGCCTAAGGGCTCGTCACACAACTGCCCACATCTCTTGTGTCAGAGCTGAGAACAGCATACTCTGAAACAGACCCCTTGTGTCGCTGGGTTTGAGGTTTGCTTGCAGCAGTGTTATCCCATCTTTATCCTCTGGCATCTCAGACCTTTCCAGCCATGCAGGAGGCTGGGAGTTGCTCAGTTTCTGAAGGCAGGAGGGGACCTATGGCTCTACTGTTTGCCCCTCCACACCTTGAATTTATGTAGTGAAGATCACTTTGCTCCTGTGTGGGTCCTGTAATTTAAAGATATTCAAACAGTGCACTTTTATAGAGACAGAGGTGCAAACCCTCTTCATTTCATGTGCTGGGAGGGACTCAAGAAGAAAAGAGGTGGCTGGTCTAGGTGAGGCATGGCTGTCTCCCACAGACACTGAGGGAATGCAAGTCTGGATCCTTCCCATCAGACCATACTGACTCCTGGAAATGGCACAGAGTGATGGAGGGAAGAAGATCACAGGCCTTCCCTTAGCAAGGGTGGGCACTTAGCAGCATTGGATCATGTCCATCCCAGCTCTCCTTCCTATGTGCTGGGAAGCCTACCTGCTTCACAGGGCAGTCTATGAGCCCTGGCGCTCCCCTGTGCTGGCATTCGTGAGGGAAAGGAACTGAGGTCATCGTTTGCTTTTTACTCACATCTACCAAAGGGAGGAATAGATCTTGGGCCAAACAAAATCCTCCTTTCTCTTGTGCTGCAAGACCCAGCAGGGCAGTCCTGCCAGCCCTGTCTGTGCTGGTGTTGAAGGCTGAGCTGACTCCTGAGCTCAGCTGCAGTGGCCCAAGCACCAGGCAGAAGAGTAACCTTCTCTCCAGCTGTGGCATGGTGTGAACCACAGCCGGTTCCCCATGCCGGGGGGCTGCTGCTCCTTGGCCAGCAGGCTGGCAGTGGCTGGCCTCTGCTCCATGCCAGGGGGGTGGCATTGCTTCTTCAGCTGGAGGAATGCAAACCATCCTAGCTGCTCTTGAGGACTAGCCAGGAAAAGTCCACAAATAGCAACAGGAAATCAAAATGCCCGCTGCAGACATGCACCAGATACGAGGCCCTCCAGTGCAAGGAGAAGAATCAAACGCTGGGTGATGGAGATTACATCATGCTGTGGATAAACCTGTGAGCCCATCCAGCTGGGGCCGTGCCAACAGGTCCAGATGGCTCAGGAATGCTAACTGCATAGCTACCTCTCTCTTGTCTTTGCTGCTTCTTCCCTCTTTTCTTTCCCTCCTCTCCATCCTCCCTGGCCTCCTTCCCTTTCCCCTTTCCCAGAATAAATAAATAAATCCTCTGGCAACTCTACATAATCCATTTCACTGAACATCAGGGAGGCATCTGAGACCAGTGGACAGGGCACTGCTCTGGATTTACTGGTAGATATCAAGGTTGCTGGGTGACCTCACCACACTGCGGAGCTGCTGGGGTTGACACAGTAATGTGGACCTTCATCTCACCTGGGACTTCAACCCCTGGCTACAAAGAAGGACGTTGCCAGGGCTGCTCCCCTGGAGCCTGAAGCACACAGGAAAATTGAGGAATGAGCATTGCTTCTGCTCTGCTGCAGCTCATCCCAGCTGCTTGCAGCTGCCACTGACTGCTCACCATGGCTGCAGTTACACAGCAAGGGAGAAGAGGTTTGCTCTCACTGCTAGCAGGCTCTAGTTACCACCTTGGTACCAATAAGTGACAAAGAAAAGAGTGCAGTACCTTCTGTTCTGTTGCCTTCCCAGCACCGACCAGAGCAGCATCTGGTACTCAGCTCTCTCCCAGTGCAATAAAAACAGGGCTCAAAGATGTGTAAGAAAAGAGTGAAAGGTGTGTGCTTTGACGTGCCTGAAGAAGAGCTGCAGGCCATTTGCTCATGATTTAATGCTAATCCAGCTGCTGGACTGCTGCCAACTCTATTTGACAAATCCTGAAGAGCAGGAGAAGCACCATCAAATAGGAAAGCAACCTTTGAATCACTCTTCTCAGTGAGCAGTGGTGATCCTAACTTGACAACAGGTCAGGCAGACTTACCATGGGCAAAAGGCACCTCCAAAGAGAAAGGGAAAATGCACAGCCATGCCCTGAGCAGCAGGAGGGACTGGCATGGCTCTGGAATGGCCTACTAGGAGGGGACTGAGAAAGCCATGGCACACTGGTACTTTCAGCTTCTTACCTCCTTCTGAGATACTAACCAGATGAGATGTAATTTGGGAGCCTGGGAAGCTGGCACAGCCTCGGCTACGCAGCAGTTCTGGGCAGAAAGGTAATGGGGTGCTCTCTGCAACTTGCACCAAACCCAGGGAGAACTTAGGTTTTGCAGCAGAGCCAGGATTTGGTTGTGCAGTGGAGGGTGAGGTATGAGTGCAGTCCATTCACTGGATTCATAAAGCACAAATTGTTTGCTTTTCAGTAAAGTCCAAAGAGGTCAGGCCAGCAACAGCATGGGCCAAGTACTTCAGTATAAACCCTGATGCTAACCAACACAGCCATTCAGACTCACACTGAAAGATTACTCTGGATTGGCTTGAAGTATCTGAGGTCAGAATCAGACACATGCAGTCCCCAGGGGGATGGAAGAAGAGAAGGGTGAAGGATGGCTGGCACACTAGTGGAGGATGGACCTGCCAGGCTGAAAAGGCTAGAAATATCCTGCATAGCTGCAAAGTCATTCAGAGAAACTCTAACTGGCTGAACCAACTAACAGTTCCTATGGACCTTTCCTGGCAGATACTACTAGCAGAACCCCACCCCAGCCTAACTTTTCATTGATCTGCTTCACCCATGGATGGCACTGCCCCATGCCAGTAAGAATAAGGGCATGCATTTCACAGCAAGCAAAAGCTGCATGGCTGCAGGTGACATCCTGAGGACCACAGGCTAAGTAACTGGCAGAGCTGGCAGTAAACCACAGTTCTCCCATTCCTGACAGCCTCACTGCACCACTGTCTGTAAGGAGAGAGAAAAAAAGAAGCACACAACAAAAACAAACCCAGCATCATTCAATTGGCTGTTCAACATTTGTGGCTCAACAGCACCTCATCAACTCTCAGATTCTGCCACATTTGCTTGGAAGGAAGACCCAGATTTCCAGCACTCCCTGAGCAAAGAGCTCTCAGATGATGAAACTGAAAAGGCTTTGAAAGAAACCTTCCACCAACAGTCTTTACAAGTAAAAAGTCAGAGCTGGTTTCCTTCTCCCTGAGCTCCCTGGCTTGCAGTCCCTCCCCTGAAGCAGCAGTGAGCTCAGGCAAAAGCACCTGCACAGATCATTCCTTCAACTGCCATGAATTTATGGGACTCATTTAACATCAGGCTGCTCTGACATGCTACAATTAATTATCAGAGCTCTGGACCCGGGTGCTCTTCTTCATCCTTGTCTCCCTCTGCCTCAGCTACGCCTTCTGGAGCGAAAAGCTAGCCTTTCAGGAGAGGGAGGGTTGCAAATACTGCTGAGCCAGGAGCAAGTTCAGAAGGTAGACCCCCTGAGCCTCACCCAGCACAGATGTGTTATTCTTGAGCTGCACAGCTGGATGTGCCATGGTGTTCGGAGGAGCAAAGCGAGTGTCCCCAAGGCACTGTGGTGGGGAGCTCAGGATGGGAGAAGTTCTTTGAACATCAACCTCAGGAAGTTCACCTGCAGGAGGGATGGTGACAAATCCAATATGAATGCCCCCAACTACAGCTGTATCCAGCTGCCTCCTTCATAACATGCTTGGTGTCAGGCCCAAGCTGTATTTCTCGTGCAGGCTCAGCTGCCAGGTTCTTCCCAGGGGAGCCCTGACATTCCTGATGTAGGGGAGCTCCTGAGAGAGCACTGAGCTGAACATGTTATGTTGCATCTATTCTAGGAAAAACATGCCCTGCCTTTTGAGGAGGCTTTGCTGATCAGGTCAGCCAGACTGACCTAAATGAGCATTTTTCCTAATCAAGACAAAGTCACAGTGTAAAGAAGCCAAAAGCAACTTTGCTGAGGTAGTCAAGGGCGAGTTTCCTCTGGAACAAGCTGGACAGTGATTGCAATGAATGACCTCACATAAGGCATCACCTTTGAGCTCTAAAGATGGTACTAATTACCCCAGTGCTGGTTTAAATTACATGCTAGTTTCAGGGAGAATAGCCACGCACGTTGCTTCCATCCTTTACAAAGAACCTCTGCAATCTTAGAAAGTGAGAAGATGAAATAGGAAGAGGAAAAAAAAAAAGGAATGAAAGAGTTTGTGGGTTACTGTGGTTCCAACCTTCATGAGACCTTGTCCTGTCTGAATGTCAAGTTCAGTGTCAAGCATCTATCACTTGGACACTGACCAGAGCAGAGGAGCTCTCCATGATATCAGACAGCCCCAGAGAGATTCAAGAAAATAGGAGTAAAAGGCAAGATGCAAAGAAAGAGAAGAGAAGGTGGCAAAGAAATCAGATGGGGTGGGTGAGAGGGGAAAGCTGAGGCAGGCCTCAGGTCAGCTCAGGAGACTACAGGAAAGGAAAACCTTAAACAGCGTGACCTGATAGGAAAACAGATGCCAACAATTATTTCCTTATGCACCTGGGAGAAACTTAGATGTAAATGCTGCATGACAGACCTGGGAAGCAACTAGGTTGAAAGACACAGCCTGTCTTTCAGCATGCTACCTGCTGTCCTCTGACACTCTGGCTGTGCTCTTGGCTCTTCACAACCTTTCAGCTCTTTCTGTTCTGAGGCACAATGCAAGACATGCAGGCATCAACTCACGAAAACACCTAACACCTCACAATGCAAGTTGAGCTCCAAAGATAGGAAACAGTAAGAAAAGGGCTCCATGCCAGGGCCTATCCTGTCTTGCTGCCAGCCTGAGAACAGAGTGGATGGTTTCAGCCAGAGGATACCAAACTACATTAAAGCTGCACACACAGAAGCCACCTGCTGCAAAGGGGCAGCCATGATGCCAGCATGGTAGTAGATCAATAAGCACAGCTTTGGGTCCGCCCCAGCTCTCACTTCTCATCTCCCATGTGGAGATGTGAGGTCCCAGCAGCTGAGAGGTGTAAAGGAGGATAAATACAGTCCACAGCAGAAAGCTGGGATCAGTGGGATTTAATAGTCCCAGGACTGAGATTAGCCTGTAAGTGAGGACTAAGACATCTGGCTCCTCCTCTCCTGAAGAGCAATGCTGGCCACAACATTGCCTGTGAAGCACCTGACCTTGCAGCACAGACATGGAATTTCCCTGGGAAACCTCCTAGCCAAATCAGGCCAAGAGGCAGCTCTTGGCCATTTCTTACTTAAGCTGCAATGGTTTGCCTCATCCCTGGTGCCCTACCTGCTCCCCTGTAACTCTGCAGCAAGGACATTCACCAACAGGCTTTTGTGAACCATCTGGTTTCCTGCAGTGGACTGTTTACAATGGGATAAGGACACGGAGGCTTCAGTGGGTTGACTCATCCCTTCTTGGAATGCCCTGGTACAAGTCAGCCTTGAGAATCAAATCTTCACATCAAACACAGTCCTACCTGTGGCTATGAGAAGAGAACCTGCCATGTGGCCATCACAAAGACAGCTCCAGAGAGTTAAATGTCTGCATGTGTTTCCTCTAACCCTGAGAATTCTTTGAACAGCAAATAAGTGATACACTAAATACTTCAGTCTTCAAACCCACAGAGAAATGCTGAGGGGAAAAAAAAGGGGAAAGTGCAGGAGAAGACCTCTCTCAGAGGAAACACAAGAGCACACCAGAGGTCTGTGGTGACAGGTTGGACTTGATGATCTTTGAGGTCTCTTCCAGCCTTGGTGATTCTGTGGGGCTGCAGCTGTGGCTGTGAAATCCCTACTTCTAAATTTGCCTTTAAGTGGCCAAATTTCCCTCTCTGACTGAGACAACTCCATTCCAGGCTTCAGCAAGACCAGCACAGCACTAGATGGGGCCAGCACAGTGATGGACAAGACTGGTGCAGCATGAGGTGGGACCAGCACAGCACAAGATGCAGCAGAAGACATTTTGCATCGGTGAACCCAACACTTGTCATGGGATCAAGAAGCCACCAGACATCATGCTTGGGCACTCATACTGGTACCAGGAGGAGGTCCAATAGGCCAGCCTCAGAGGCTCTTTACAGTGTACAAATGAGACCTCAGATTTCCTCCTCTCTGAAAGTGGTGGCAGCGGCATTGAACAACTGCCTTATGCCAGAGGGGATGGGCATCACCTGGCAGACAGGGCTGGAGCTGTTCATGACTCCAGCATCTCCCAGATGGTGCTGCTGACGCCCCTTCAGTGGGAGTGGATTGTATGCACAGATGTGCTTCTACCTCCTGCCAAACCCTCCCCGTGTTTACTCTGTAAGCACTTCACCAAAGTCCTTCCTGCTTCTCCCCACCAAGATGATGGCCTTGTCTCCGCTGTTTAACCCTGGTTTGGATCCATGCCTTCCCGTACTCCTGCTCTGAGCTGCAACCTCTCTCCTAGCTCTGGCCTGCCAGCATAGTGAAAGGGTTCTCCCACTTCAGCTGAGGTGAGCATTTAGGCCAGAGGATCCTCAGCCCATGCAGGCAGTTGTCCAACAGATGAACATTTCTAGTTAGGAAGAACATTGCAATCATTCACCAGTTTCTTGGCAGATAGAAGGGACACAGGAATAATCTTTGGTCTGTCTGGAGGAAGTATTGATCTAGAATCTTCCAAAGGAAGCTCAAGTCTCTTCCCCTCTTCATTCCCAAAATGCAAATATGTTGCCTGGTGATGCTGCAGGGCCAGAGACTCAGGAACTTTTGTGTTCAGCTCTGGTTTCATCCTGCTGCCAGCACTTACACAGGTCCTGCTATGAGACAATAAAGAGCAGCATGCACACAAAGTGGAGGAACCATGAAAGGGGCCAAGAGAAACCAAAGAAATAGGAAAATCTGGGAACAATTATATTAGGATTCATTTGCACCAGGCCAGGTCTCTCTGTATCTGTGCTCCAGATCCCACAGGAATTTCTGACTGGCAAGTTTCAAGCAAAATGTAAAGAAAAAAGTCTTGCCTTACCCAACACTTGGCTAACTAACCAGGGGTGTGTCACTGACCAAATTTTACCAGGCATGGGGACAGAGGGCCAAAATGCTCCTGCATTTGTCCCCATGAGGGACTGCCTTCAGTCCCAGAGAGCCAGCCTCCCATTACAGCAGAGGTCCCCTTGTGTAGCCATGGGAAGGGATGAGAAATGGGTAACCAAATCTGCCTGAACTCTTTATCCTCACTGTCTGCAGAGATGGTGAGAGAGAACTTCCACAGCATGAAACTCACTCAGACCAGAGGTCAGTCCAGGACCTAAGCACCACTTAAGTGCTATTTATATCTCTGTAGTAGGCATAAGAGGAAGAGAAGTGTGTACAGGCTTCTTCCAAGAGCAGTGGTCAGCCATGGTGGATAGGCTCTCTCTGTCTTCGGGGGAAGCTCCCACTATGAGTTTCACCAGCACTGCTCTCTATGTGCAGTCCTGCTACTCTCCTCCTTCCTGCAGGGTGGGACAACAGTGAAGGAAAGAGCACATGGAAGGTACAGAATCCAGTCTGCATTCAAGAAGCAACTCACAGAGACAAGCAGATCTTCTCCCATTGTGCTGTCCCCCAAGAAGCTCCAGAAGATGCCAGGACATACAGGATGACACAGTGAATGAGCACATTACTGTGTGTTCCCCAGAGGAGCTGGGATGGCACTCATGGAGAAAACCTGACTGGCCACTTTGCAACTTCTAACTTAGCATGTAGGCTGTTTGGTTTCCTCCTTGATGTCTCTCTTTTAGGAGGCATAGCACATGGTTTGGAAAGCATAGAGTCAGAAGAGAGCTGTGCTCACATGGACATCCAAAGTCATCTATGAAGGTATTCTATAGGAAGAAATGTAGGAGCTGAACAAACCCACTGGGGTAAAAAAACCACCCAAACCCTGAGTCTTGTTTACCTGCTTAATTCTGACTTCACTCTGGCACCAGAGTGTCACAAACCTGGAGAAGCACAGTGGTGACTCTGACTCAAAAGATAAGGCTTTTGGAGAGTTTCACAGCACTGACAAGAGCTGAGAGAAAAAGAGCTCTCTGAGTGCAGCTGTAACAGATTGCAAGTGACTAGATGGGTGCTGGCAGGAATGACCAGAGATGCTGGACTGGGCAGGAGACGGGTGAAATTGATAAGCAGGCACTGCATGACGGATTAGCTTCAGTTACAGTAGGTCCTTCTGGCAGGAAAAGATGAGCAAAGCTGCCTAAATTCTAGAGCAGTAGATGACCTCCTGAGCAAAAGAAGACTGATAATGCTGTCAGTAGTCATCTTATATAGGTCTGGTCAGTGGGAGCTAAGGGAAGTAGAAGAAGCACTTTGTATCCCTTGGAGATTTCCAGTCCAAGTACCAAGCAGATACCAATCTCCTGAAGATTTACCAAAAGACAACCAAACCAAAACAAACACCACCATCACCCCCCCAAATCCCCAAACAAACAAACAGAGCCCTACCAAACTCCATCATGTAATCATAGACTCATGCAGGTTGGCTGAGAGATTGGGTGGCCTTCAATCTGACCTCCTGCTCAAAGCACGACCAACACTAAATACAGGTTGCACAGGGTTTTGTCCAGATACAGCCTGGAAACCTCCAAGGAAGGAGCTCCCACTGTGTCTCTGGGGAGCCTCATCGTCTCCCAGTTCTCCTCACCCTGAGAAAATGTTTCCCTATACCCAATCTAAAATCTTCCCCGTTCCACTTTATGGCTATGCACTTATGGCAAGAGCCTGGCTCTGCCTTCTCACTAACTTCCTCACCATTGCAGGCAGGCTGCTGCTAGGTCCTCCAGGAGCCACCTCTCCTCCAGCTGAGCAGTTCCAGTTCCCTCAGCCTCTCCTCATGGGAGAAAATCTTGAGCCCCCCAGCTGTCTTGGTGACCATCCCCTCCATGCACTCAGGTTCATAGTCTTTGTGCTTCCAGGCCGTTCAAAACTGAACACTGTGTTTCAGACACGGTTTTATGATTGTCAAGACTGTGAGTGAAGAGCAGGTTTGTGACCATCTGAAGAACCTGAAAGTGTTCAAATCCATGGGACCTGATGGGATACACCCACAGATACTGAGGGAACTGGCAGATGAGGTTGCTAAACCGCTCTCCATTATATTCCCAAAGTCATGTCAGCCTGGGGAAGGCCCCACTGACTGGGAAAGGGGAAGCATAACCCCCATTTTCAACAAGGGAAAGGAGGATGACCCAGGACTGGAGCACCTCTCTATGAGGACAGACTAAGGGAGCT
The DNA here is from genome assembly GCF_014839835.1 of Dryobates pubescens. NCBI lineage: Eukaryota > Metazoa > Chordata > Aves > Piciformes > Picidae > Dryobates > Dryobates pubescens. Next base: position 4,896,158 of record NC_071616.1, read on the forward strand.
GGGGCTGTTCAGTCTGGAGAAAAGAAAGCTCCCAGGAGACCTTATTGTGGCCTTCCAGTATCTGAAGGGGGGGCTACAAGAAAGCTGGGGAGGGACTTTTTAGGGTGTTAGGCAATGATAGGACTAGGGGGGATGGAGCAAAACTTGAAGTGGGTAGATTCAGATTGGATGTTGGGAAGAAATTCTTCACCATGAGGGTGGTGAGACACTGGAAAAGGTTGCCCAGGGAGGTGGTAGAAGCCTCATCCCTGGAGGTTTTGAAGGGCAGGCTGGATGTGGCTCTGAGCAACCTGATCTAATGAGAGGTGTCCCTGGCCATGGCAGGGGGGTTGGAACTGGCTGATCCTTGAGGTCCCTTCCAACCCTGACAATTCTACGATTCTAAAAGGGGGACAACCACTTCCCTCTGCCTCTCTGCTGCTACCCTCCTGATGCTGGCTGTGTTTGCTACCACAACACAGCACTACCCTGTGATCCCTGGGTCAGTCCACCCATCCCGGGGGGGGGGTCAGCATTTGTCCCTGCTGAAGTTCATGAGGTTTCTGAAGACTCACTCCTGCAAGCTGCCTCAGCCCCTGTGAATGGCAGCCCCCACACTTACTTCAATTAATATTTTTGTTGTCCTGCATCAAGCACTCAGATCTTCACGAGGCTGCATCTACAGACATGCCTTCATTGCTTCTCTGTTGCAACTTTAGCTAAGCAATACAGAGAACTGCTAAAGACCAAGATGACTCCTTAGTAAGGAGTGCCAAGGTTCAGGAAAGGAGAGGAGTTTAGAGCCATGCAGCCCTTGCCCCAAAGGAGCCGGTTGCTGCAGCAAGGTTCATCCATCTTTCTGCTTGCTTTCCAAAGAGAAGAAACCACCCTCAGAAAAACGTTTTTTTATACTGGCATTTTATGGCCAAGATTCCTGGTCCATTCCAAGAAAAATGCACGCTGAACAATGCCTGGAAAAGTCTGCCCATCTCTGAAGAAAAGGCACTGGCAACTCTGGGAGCTATTGTGCACGGTGATGCATTGCACAGTTCCCTGTCAAAAAGAACTTCTCAACACATCTTAAGGTCCCAGGGGGATTCGCTGGATTTAGTAAGGAAATGTGAGTGTGTTCCTTCCCCCCACGTTGCCATGCAGAGTGAGAACAAAGAGGGTGGTGGGCTACATTCTGGCTCTTGTCTCATCGCCAGTTTTGGCAGGTGAGAAGAGGCTACAGAATCTCTTATCATCTGCAGGAAGGGAAGGTATTGGCTTGACTCATACTTCAGCAGAAGTTTGTGGTGCTGGTGGTCGGGAAAAATGTCCACAAAAAAGTAACTCCTTCCTGCTTGTAAGCTGAGCACAGCGATGCCTGAGTCACTGCACCCTGATGAACGTGAAGCCAAGGGTAGGCTACTTCGAGAAGCAACCTCCAAGCAGAAAGGCCACTTAAATGTGGCACGACAGAGCCAGCCTGCTGATGGCCACCACACACTTTAAACACACTGTCCTGGCAGCTGGCACCAGATGGCACTCTTACACAAAAGCTTCTTTTCCACAGGGTCTGCTTGCAAGCAGAAGTTTTATTTAAGCTAAAAAGAGGTACCCCTGGTATCGGATAGGGGTTCCCTGACTTCTGACAGCACCCAGGCAAAAGGGCTGGTGCCAATATCTGCTGTTTTCACTGTGGTAAGGGAATAAAAGGTCCTGGCATAAAGCACTTCCTATCAGTTCTGGCGCCCCTATTACAGGAAGGATCTGGATGTGCTGGAGTGTATCCAGAGAAGGGCCATGAGGATAATCAGAGGGCTGGAGCACCTCTCCTATGGAGACAGGCTGAAGGAGTTGGGGCTGTTCAGTCTGGAGAAGAGAAGGCTGTGAGGAGACCTTATTGTGGCCTTCCAGTATCTGAAGGGGGCTATGAGAACGCTGGGGAGGGACTTTTTAGGGTGTCAAGCAATGATAGGACTAGGGGGAATGGAGCAAAACTAGAAGTGGGTAGATTCAATTGTATGTTAGGAAGAAGTTCTTCCCCATGAGGATGGTGAGACACTGGCACAGGTTGCTCAGGGCAGTGGTGGAAGCCTCATCCCTGGAGGTTTATAAGGCCAGGCTGGATGTGGCTCTGAGCAACCTGATCTAGTGTGAGGGGTCCCTGCCTGTGGCAGGGGGGCTGGAACTAGATGAACTTTGAGGTCCCTTCCAACCCTGACAATTCTATGATTCTATCAGCATAGCCTCATCCACACTGGATGTACATGGAATTGGGGAAAGCACAACAGTCTTTCAGATAGGAGCAGGTGAGGCCTCGCAGCGCCAGCAAGCACTCAGTCTTGGGGTGATGTGCCGTTGGAGGGGCTGCCCAGCACAGCAGGGCTCTGCTGCCTCCCATACAGCCTGACCACAGTCAGTCCTTGAGACAGGACCATGCGGTGGTATCCTGGAAATCAGGAGCTGGCGACATTTCTGGGAGATGGGGCTGCCTGCATAATCTCTTTCCCAGAGCTGGTGTGTCTCCGTACACCAAATGTGGGGCACTTCACACTGATGAAAGTTCTGCCTTCTCCTCCACAAGAGAGACAGCATAAAAGGCTTTAGACCTTTAAGGTACCAAAGCAGAAGAGGATCCATCAGGTGTTTAATGGGTCCAGACTTCCTCTCCCTGTCCCTTGCTTTCTGTCTGTGGTAGTGCTGGCGTCTCCCCTGCTCCAGTTGCAACGGCAGCCTTCAAAGGCACTCACAATGCTACACTGCGAACGTGGGATGTCCCGATACTGTGACCGGGGAGGAACAAGCCATGGCTCAAATCTGTCTGTCCCGGGCAGGCACCGTCCCACAGCTCCAGCTGCTGAGAAGCTGGTGAAGCCTCAAGTGCAGGCAGTGCCCTGCTGCCTAGCCTCGGATAATGCTCTGACCCTCAAAGCATCTCTGAGCTGGGACTCTGCCCCTTCTGCCCCAGGGCTGGGTGCTCCCTGGCAGAGGGGCTGCAGGATTCGCAGCAGAGCTCCCACAGAACGCTCGGGCAAGGAGCCTGTGCTCAGGGAGAGCTGCTGGCCTTGGGACTCGCGTGGCTCCTGGGAGAGGCTGGGCAGTTTCCCGAGAGGTGAACAATACGCCTTTGGTTTCTTGGGACTGGCAACACATTTTCCTCCCAAGTCACTCTTCCCCTTCACCCTCCTCTCCAAAGTAAATCAGCCCAGCATTAACGCCAAGGGGGAGATGCTCCATCTCCCCAGTGCCACTCGGAGAAAAAGTTGCAAGCAGAGGAGAGCGGAGGCGCTGAGCCCCAAGGGCTCCTGATGGCACACGGCCGTGCCTGCGGTGCTGCCAGGGCTGAGCCACGACCAGTTAGCTGTGCGCTCCCCGCCGGGCACCGCACGCTTGTTCCCCGCCAGCAGCTCCGGGCAGGCGCGGTGTGAGAACCTCCGGCGGGCTCTCACGGAGTCTGCGGGCGGCGGGGCCACTACCGGGCGGCACTTGGCTGTGTACAGCGAGGAACACCCGGGTACCTGCAGCCCCGGGACACCCCGCGCTCGGGGGCAGGACACGGGCACACGCAGCCCCGGGGCAGGCGGCACGTCCCCCCCCGTCCGCCGGGGAGCGGAGGGCTTTGGGGGTAGGGAGGGGGTCGCTGCCGGCGGTCCCTTACCACATTGCTGAGGAAATCCGCCTCGCTGAAGTCGCCGAGGTCGAGGAAACCGGTGCCGGCGGCGGGGAAGAGCCGCTCGGCGGGGAAGGGCTCCAGGATACTGTCCATGGTGCCCGCGGCGCGGGGGCTCGGCCGCCCCCCGCTCTCCGCTACCCGCTCTCACAGCGGCGGCACGCTCCCGCCCGCCCCCCGGCGGCGGCGGCCCATGGGGCGGCGGGGGCGGCGGCGGGGAGCCGGGAGCGCCGCGCCGAGTGCCCGCTCGGGGCAGCTGTCAGTGCCCCGCTGCCGAGGGGCCGGGCGGGCGGAGGCGGCGGCACGGCCCCGCCCGCGCACCGGGAGCCGGCGGGGCGGGGCAGGGCAGGGCGGCACTTCCCTCGCCGACACCCCCTTAAGGCAGCGCGACGGTGGCGTGCAGCCCCCCGGCACTGCTGGGGAGGACCAGCTCGGCGGCTGCCCGGGACTCCCGTGCTCCTCCAGGGGCTGCGGACCCCCGGCACAGCGAACTGAACCCTTTGGCAGCTGCCCCTGCCGGCAGAAAGCCGGTGGCAGGCTCCGCTGCGCCCCTCGGAGAGTGGAGCCGGATGAGGTCTTCCAAGGGGTCAGTGTCCGAGATGAAGCCGCAAGCCGGCCGGGAGATGTCACTGCCCTTCTCTGCGGCAGGCTCGCAGGTAGGCCTGGCTGCAGCAGCCTATGTGGCTGCTCTATAATTAGAGAGCTGGGCACTATTAAAGAGCTTCGGGAAGATTATATGGCTTCAGATAAATGGGATTACGGATCCCTCTACTCTCTGATCCTTACTCCAACCAACACTCAGGAAAACCACTTACAATAATCCTGTTGAAGAAGCCCTGATGTTTTACCAATCTGTCCCTGCTTTCATGGCTTCACAGAGAATGGACTGGAGTCCCTGCTCCCAGCAGGGCCTTTCTTGGTCACAGACATGTGGAGCAACAACCCAAAGGCAGCATTGCATCCCTCTGGGAAGAAACCTGCCTGAATATGCTTGGGAATATGGGTTAGGGGGTGAACTTTGGAGAGCAGGGTTATCAGTTGGACCTGGTGATCCTGAAGGTCTTTTCCAACCTGAATGTTTCTGTGGTTTCTGTGCAAGTCACCCACCAGTGAAGGTCTTGGTGGGGAAGTGCTGATAGGAGGCTGGCCAGAGCCTGCACTTGGGTTTCCATCCAGGCTCTTGCTGCATGCTTCCCATCAGTCTCAGGACTATCAGCACAATCCAAGGTGCTCCTTGGCTACTCCTTGGACATGCCACTTCCTGCACACAAAAGCCTTTATACTTGCACACATAATAGGCTCTATGAATTACATTTACCTCCACCTTATGTTTCAGTCAAGTGTAAAAAGCCTTTGGGTAAAAGGTCAGAGACAAATTCAGCCAGGATGGAGCTGTGCTGAGGAAATAATTATGTTCCTCCTTTCTTAATGGTAAAGAAATCTTTCTGTCAATGTGGGTGCCAGTGGGTTTAAAGGGGGCAACACAGAAACCTTTGCCACTGGAAGATGGGGAGAAGAAATATGTCCAGAGACTTCAGCAAGAAGTAAACCTCTAGCTCCAAGCAAGAGGAAGGCTCTCTTTAACATCCTGGTCAGCAGGATTCTCAGTTGCAAGAGGTAGAAGGACAGAACCCCGTGAAAGCCATGGGGTGACAGCCCAGGCACCCAGGCAGAGCCACAATAGGGGCAGCTTCAGCTCCAGTCACTAACCAAACACGGATATTGCTTCCCTAACTGCAAAGAAAGTGGTAAACACTGGCAAAAGCAAGAGTTGCTGGTTCAGTGCCTCACCCAAGTTAACACAAGGAAGCCTCTTCTCAGGACACATGCTGTATTTATCCCCAGTGCCAGGCTGAGGAAGCCGAGGTGGTGTCAGCTCCTGTGACTGTTTGCACAGCATGGGTGGCAGTGTCATCAGAAAAGGTCAAGCAAAGTAAACCTCACTTGTTTGTCTGCACACTGAAGGAAAAATGCTTTGGCACATTTGGATAGGGATTGTGAAGTCCATTCTCAAGATCAAAATATCTCAGAGAAAGTGAAGCTGCCTGCTTTGTGACCCCGCTTCTATTTAGTAGTTTTAGTACTGCCTGGATGTAGCTCCCCTGTTCGTCAGTGCTGCACCTCTGCAAGCGGGGAAGGGCTAGACCAACCCTCCCTTTCTGACATTGCACTGCAAAGCTGCTATTTCCCATCTCTTGGAGAGTTCTGTTAGGGATCTCCAGTGCTATCACTTTTGTAGATCTTTGAAGCAGACATTTTTCCCCCATGTCAGACATGTGCAGTCCATTAAAGGCAGTGCAAAGGCTACCTTTGCCTTGCTGCTGACTCTTTGGAGCCAAAAAGGAGAGAGATTTCTGCAGGTGAGCAGTCCTGTGCTCCAGGAAAGACCCGTGGACAGAGAAAGAGTTGATGGGGTGAGGGGAGGGGATAGCAATCTGAAAGACTCCTGGGTGCTGCTGCAGCTGGCAGGAGGCACCCAGAGCAAGAGGGGAAAGGGCAGGCTGGGTGGCACTGCTGCAGCAGAGGCCTGGCAGCTACAGCACTTGCAACACTTGAGGAGTGTTAACAGCATCACAAGGCTGTGAAAAAGGCAAATGCCACACTGGGGTATGTAGGAATGTATGTATGTAGGAATGTATGTATGTAGGAATGAATCCTCCCTTCTACTCTGCAGAGCCAGTGTGTTAGACAAAACACCACGGCCCTCTGAGGTGCCAAGATGGGCTGGGTCCCGAGGAGAGCGGTGGGAGGAAAAAATGGACAAAGAGTGAAGCCTGAAAAAGGGCTGAGGGAATTAACCTTTTTTTTTTTTTGGTCTAAAGAGTTGACTCTCATGCCAACAGCCTTCAGGCACTCAAAGAGTTGGGGGACTTGCACATGCAGCCCAGAAAGCCAATCACATCCTGGGCTGCATCAAGAGAACCATAGCCAGCAGGTCAAGGGAGTTGATTCTCCCACTCTACTCTGCTCTGGTGAGACCCCACCTGGAGCACTGCATCCAGGTCTGGGGCCCCTATTACATGAAGGATCTGTAGGTGGTGCTGGAAGGTGTCCAGAGAAGGGCCATGAGGATGAGCAGAGGGCTGGAGCTCCTCTCCTATGGAGACAGACTGAGAGAGTTGTGGCTGTTCAGTATGGAGAAGAGAAGGCTCCCAGGAGACCTTATTGTGGTCTCCCAGTATCTTAAGGGGGCTACAAGAAAGCTGGGGAGGGACTTTTTAGGGTGTCAGGGAGTGATAGGACTAGGGGGAATGGAAAAAAACTAGAAGTAGAGAGATTCAGGTTGGATGTTAGGAAGAAGTTCTTCCCCATGAGGGTGGTGAGACACTGGAACAGGTTGCCCAGGGAGGTGGTGGAAGCCTCATCCCTGGAGGTTTTGAAGGCCAGGCTGGATGTGGCTCTGAGCAACATGATGTAGTGTGAGGGGTTCCTGCCCATGGCAGGGGGGTTGGAACTGGATGATCTTTGAGGTCCCTTCCAACCCTAACAATTCAATGGTTCTATGAAAGAGCAAGGCAAGAGTTGCCCACCATTGCTACACTGGAGGGGACAAGCAGTAACAGAAGATGAGTGCCTGGGAAGTGGCCATGTGTGGTGGGTTGAAATTACCCCCCAAATAAAAGTGCCAGATTAGCTCAGGTGGAAGGAAATGGAGCTATATTTACAAGCAGACTAAAATCTAGAATAGAATAGAATAGAATAGAATAAACCAGGTTGGAAGAGACCTTCAAGATCATCGTGTCCAACCTATCATCCAACACCACGCAACCAGCTAAACCATGCAATCAAGCACCCTGTCAAGTCTCCTCCTGAACACCTCCAATGATGGTGACTCCACCACCTCCTCGGGCAGCACATTCCAATGGGCAATCACTCTCTCTGTGTAAAACTTCCTCATAACCTCCAGCCTAAACCTCCCCTGGTGCAGCCTGAGACTGTGTCCTCTTGTTCTGGTGCTGGTTGCCTGGGAGAAGAGACCAACCTCTGCCTGTCTACAACCTCCCTTCAGGTAGTTGTAGACAGCAATAAGGTCACCCCTGAGTCTCCTCTTCTCCAGGCTAAGCAACCCCAGCTCCCTCAGCCTCCCCTCACAGGGCTTGTGTTCCAAGCCCCTCACCAACTTTGTTGCCCTTCTCTGGACACACTCCAGCAAGTCAACATCCTTCCTAAACTGAGGGGCCCAGAACTAGAAATATGAGATGAGATCTAGAAACATGAGATGCAAATAATATGTACAAAAGAGGCAATATTTACATACATTTGCAATTTATAAACAACACAAGAACCCACCCTCCCCCCCCCCCCCCCCCCCCAGACAAAACCAGGGGGGGGTACTAATAGCTTCCCCCTCCCTGCCTCCTTCCCCCACCCTATATAAGGTAAAAGAGAGAGAGGGAGAGAAGAGCAGAGAGTAGCTTGTTAGTGCTTAGCTTCAACAGCATCACAGCCAAGGTCAGCAACAGCCAAGCAGAAGCACCAGGTAGTATCAGCTAGAGCAAAGAAGTCAAAAAGAGAGTCAGATCATACAGCTAACTTTATCACAGTATCACAGTATAACTAAGGTTGGAAGAGACCCCAAGGATCATCAAGTCCAACCTGTCCCAACAGACCTCACAACTAGACCATGGCACCAAGTGCCACGTCCAATCTCCCCTTGAACACCTGTGTTAGTTATCAGCCCAATGGGAGTATTTAGAACCTTCTCATTATTTTCTCTATTCCATCCAATGGTAATTCATTTACATTCTACCAATTTCCTCCTCAATCTGTGGAGAATTTTCCTAGGCATCAACCTAAAACTGCCACACCATGCCTCCCTCACCGGAGCATCTTTAAAGCCGGGTTCTGCAGCCATCTCTCGGAACACAGATGGAGCAGCAGATCAGGAGGCAACCGTGGGGCAGGGGCTGAATCACATGAAACCTTTTCAGCCCTGGTTTCTCTGATTTGACATTCACATTTATTTGCAATCTGATCACAGCAGGAAACTGAAAGAGCAGCCCAGCATGTTTAGGTTGCACAAGTCTCAAACCGGCAGCGGATAAGCCTTCCTGGCCTCAAAGCATTTGATACTGCAGATGTGCATGTATGACCAAGCTCTTTTTATCAGTGCTGAGAAGTGAATCATCCACCCAGTTCTCACAAGAAAAGGCTTTTGCTCTCCTGCACTCCATCCTGCCTTGTCTTGAAGCCTCTGCCTGCCTTTGTAGAATCATAGAATCAATAAGGTTGGAAGAGACCTCCAAGATCACCAAGTCCAACCTGTCACCCAAGACCTCATGACTACTCAACCATGGCACCTTTATACCCATGAAGAAAGAACTGCGAGGCCCTCGTGGTACCACCTTGCATTGGCTTTGCCTTGAGTCCATGCTGTTGTGAGCAGGATGTGCAAGACAAGGGAAGCAGCCCCTGGGCTTGAACACATGCACAGCCACCCAGGGTATTTTGCAGCCTGCAATGCTGAAGCCTTTGGTTCCCCCTACCCTGCCTGACCAAGCAAGGAGGTTTCACAAACTCCTTGAGGATGAGTGTTTCTTGAGGAATGTGAGGCAAATTGCCCACGTTGGTGATTTTTGGTTAGCTGCATGCAGGCTCTGTTGTTACAGGAGGGGTGGTCTGCCTGGGGCTCGCCCTCATTTGCAGCCTGGAGAGCTGGTGTGGGAATGACTCATGCTGCTAGAGCTGCTTGCTTTGGGAGTCAGGCTGGCTCGTTAGGACTGCCACCACAGCAGAGCTTTTACTTCAAGTCTGGCAAAAGATAACATTTGTCCTGTTTATTTTTCCAGCTTTGGTGTTCTTACAGATGGAATAGCTGGTTGCTGCTGCAAGCCATCTTCCTAGCCACAAAGGCTTTCTGGAGCCATGCAGGCTCTGTACTTTGACCCTTCAGTAGCACTTCGCAGCAGTGCTGCCTTTCTTTCTCTTTGGCTCTTTTCTGGATTTACCTCTCTCTGTATCACTTTGGGTGGTTGTTTTGCTTGCTGCTTTGTGCAACATGGACAGAGGGAGCATTGTAGCTTCCCTCTGCTCTTGAAGTTCCACCAAGAACAAGGTGAGGATGGAAACAGGACTTTCAGCCTGGCTCAAAAGAAGAGGCACTGCAGTCCCCAGTCAGCCCCTTCACAGGCCACATGTGGTGGCACAAGTAGTTACATGGCCAACCCTTGGGCTGTAATTTCCTCATTTAGGTTTTATAGGAACAATTCAGAACCCATGAAAAAGTCAAGATAGGAGAGAAGGAATGCAGCAAGATGTCCTCTAGCAAAAGGTAGCTTTTGAGGAAGGACTTGCATATGCTGGAGCCTTTCTCTGTCCTCTGCTCCATAGCCCTGCCTCATCCATGAAATCTGGCTCCCTTTTGATTCCCTTCCAGTGGCTGGTTAAAACTCACTCTCACACACTTCTCCCTTCAGCCACTTTCCAATTTCCTCCTTTCTCCTGGGTGCTGCCTCCCAGCCAGGTACCCAGCACACCTGCTTCCAACCACCCCTGGGCAGCAGTGGGACAAAGGAGGAGCCATCAAGGAGATCACACGTGCTGCTCTGGTTGCTAAAACCAGACAAGGAGGGAACACCTGTGGACCAGAGTGCTCCTAAATCTGCTGCCACAGCTGAAGGAGGGGATGAGTTGTGCTCTGAGCGTTGCTTTGCGTGCAGATACACAGAACTGGTGCTGCATCACATTAGATGTCTGCCTGCAAGCACACATGCTTCATTGGTAAGCACCAAGTCCAGATAGGTGCAAGCCATGCTGGAGTCCTCAAGAGAGAAGCAGACACGCATGTGTGCGTGTGTTAAAGGCCTGTACACCATGGGCTTGGGCATTTTTTCCTCCCTCTTGCTTGGGAAGGAGAGAGGAAAGTGAGGAGTGTATTAATTGCATGTTTGCATATGGCAAGGATCCATGAATGCTGTGGTTTGAACTGAGCACCCTAATGCTATGTAGGGAATGGAAGGGAAGCCACAGAGCTCTGGGCTACAATTATTATTCTTTCTGGGGTGAACTTAGAGCCCTTGGGTAGATCTAAATCAGCCTTGTGAACAAGGAGTGAGTGACAGGCAGGGAAGAAGGGAATGGAAGGCCTAAGGAAAGAAAAGCCTTGAAAGCAAAGACACCTGACCCTAGTCAGGTTGCCAGGTTCGCTTCATGGAACTCCTTCAGCTTTCTGGGAACGTGGCTGAGCTGCTTGCTGCAGGATTAGGTATGTCAGAAAGCAAAGCCCTTAAATAGTAAATGGGTACTACAATGAAAGATGAGAACTACCTGAAGGGAGGTTGTAGCCAGGTGGGGGTTGGCCTCTTCTCCCAGGAAACCAGCACCAGAACAAGACGACACAGTCTCAAGCTGCACCAGGGGAGGTTTAGGCTGGATGTTAGGAAGAAGTTCTTCATAGTAAGAGAGATTGGTCATTGGAATGTGCTGCCCAGGGAGGTGGTGGAGTCACCATCCCTGGAGGTGTTTAGGAAGAGACTGGATGAGGCACTTGGTGTCATGGTTTAGTTGATTAGATGGTGTTGGGTGATAGGTTGGACTCGATGACCTCAAAGGTCTCTTCCTACCTGGTTAATTCTATTCTATTCTATTCTAAATAAATAAAAATAAGCCCCCCAAAACCTCACCACTTTGAAGGTAACTGCTAAAGGTGGTGTTGGGGGAATCTCTTTGTACTTCCTTCACTTCCTTTTGGGGGGCTAAGAATGTTTCTTTGCCTTGTCACACACACTCCCTGCTCTACACCTCAGAAAGACCAGAGACTCTCTTCCTTTTCTCTTCTTCTTTTTTGTGTTTTAATTTTCTGCTGACAGTCTCCCTAGAGAACCTGACAACTTTCAGGGTGACTGACTGACTGAATGAAGAGTAACTTCAGTATGAGGGCATCACCCTCCAGCATTTTTTCAGCATTCAAAGACACCGTAAATAACTCCCCTTCAGGAAACTCAGGTGAGTGGGAAGCTGCAGGACAGCAGAGAAAGGTGGCTGCCTCAGCTTCCCATGAGCTGGTTCTTGTTTACTCTACTAGGCTGTGTGTTTACAAGGCCAGCTTGCACAAGGGACCAGGCAGCCTTCAGTGGGCTGCAGACAACCTGAAGAGTCATTCTGAGTGGGCTGTATTGCTTTATTTCTCTTAACTGCTGCCTACATTTCAAACCTTTGCTATGAAGGATGAGTGGTATAGCACACACAGCATTTGACTGAATTTTACCCCAAGAAGGTACCTTGCATCAAGGAGCAGGAAGCAGATGACTTTGGTGCAAGAGGGAGCTGAACAGCTGCTGGAGCAGCGCTAGCCAGCTCAGGACAAGGAGACTGCAACAGCTCTGCTTTGGCACACTGCATGTGCCATAAGGGGTCAACTCCAAACATCCAGTTACTCACAGGATGACTAGGGGACAGTCCTCACAGAAGTGCCACCTGACCCCTTGAGCATGGTGCTGAAGTCAGACACTCACACCTTGGCTCCACCCAACAAGATCTGCCTCAGCTGGCGCCAAGCAGATCCAGAACACACAGGCTGGCTGGGGGAGCGGAGGGACAGCATTCCCTGTCCTGCCAAGGGTTAAAAGCAAGGCCCTGATTGACAAGCAGCCTTTCCAGGGGAAAAGCACAACCCAGCAATTCAGGCACATCTCACCCCCCTTTCAAATGACATTATTTCAGTGCTGTCTGCCTCGCCCCTCAGTGGTAATTACAGACTTTCACTACAGGGGAAAGAGACACGGTGGAGGAAACCTTCATTACAGACTTATCTCCTACAGCAAAAGCAACCCTGGTGTAATGTCTGGGGCACGCTGCCAGGATGAACCACCAAAGCAAAATGCTTACATTTAGGACAAAAATAAAAGGGGGAGAAGTGTTAAGTGATTTGGGAAGATTAGAAGCCCACCAGGTTGGCTGCTGTACAGCGCTGGCTGTGGGGAGCACTTAGGAGGAACTGGGAAGCCGCCTTGGTTTTAAGCAGTGCGGTTTGCATCTTTCATCCTTCCTTCCTTCCTTCCTCCTTCTCTGTATGCTCCAGTCCCCTGACGCCTGCATGTGTCCCTTTGTCACCTCTGGCAAACACTAGTGGGCCAGGAAGAGATGGTTTCCCTATGCTTCCCAGCTTGACACTCCCCAAAGGGGCAGATCAAGCTGTAGGTGTCCTTGGCTGACCCCTCTTCCCTTTGCACACTTAATGTATGATAGATACACTCAAGAACAGATCTCTTTTTTTTGGCATCCAAAGCTTCCTTCTCACTTTGGAATCAGAGAATTGTTAAGGTTGGGAAAAACCTCTAAGATCACAGAATCGAGAAGGTTGGAAAAGACCTCAGAGATCATCAAGTCCAACCTACTCCCTAATACCTAACACCTCCTGACAACTAAACCACGGCTCCAAGTGCCACATCCAGTCCTTTTTTGAACACCTCCAGGGACAGTGACTCCACTACCTCCCTGGGCAGCACATTCCAATGGTAAATTACTTTTTGTGTGAGGAATTTTCTCCTCACCTCAAGCCTGGTGCAGCTTGAGACTGCACCTTCTTGTTCTGGTGCTGGTTGCCTGGGAGAAGAGACCAACCCCCACCTGGCTACAACCTCCTTTCAGGTTCTAAGATCATGAAGTTTTTTGTATATCACAGGGGCTCAAAGCTTGAGCTCTGTTAGAAAGGATGAAGGAAGGCTTTTCTTCCCAGTAGGACACACCTCCGTTACAGCCCATGGCCGTTTCCCATCACTGTGGTACACCTCTCCGGGTTGGCATCTCAGCACACGGGTGGCTGAGGCCTCTGGCAAACATGGTCTCATTTCCACTAGTTTCTTCCCCATCTCAGCTTTTTGTTGGCAAGTGACACAGGTCCAAGCTAAGCTGCTCTTCTTACTCCTGGGCACTCCCACATGTGGAGCTGGGAACTACTCCCATAGCATGGCTGGCTTAGTGTTTGTGGGAGAGTTTACCTTTCCCCTGCAGAGCACACTTTTTGCTGCAGGTAGTACTGCCTCGTTCTTACAGAGTCTGGGGTCTAATGCTGCATTAGAAAGACCCTTCAAACCATGTCCACAGGTAGCTGACAGCAGGGATGGGAGAGGGACCAGGAGGAGACAAGCATTCAATCAGACTGCTATTAGGAAGCGTCAAGGGAACCGGCTGAATTTTAATTGTTCTTTCCTGCCCGGCGAGCGAGCGCAGGAAAAGATTTACCTTCTGGCCTTTCCATTTGGGCATGTTGACATTTCCAGGCGGCACTTTCCTCTGATGGAGAGGTTTGACGTCAGGTGGGCTGATTAAAGCCTGCAGTGCTTCTGACTCATTTGGCCAGGGCCTGCACAAGGGGATTTGTAACCTGTCTCTTCTCTTTCTATCCCTCCTTACGGTCGGGTTTTAAATAAACAAAACTAAGCTCGATTCACAACTTCGGGGGAGAGGCAGCTGGGCTCAGCCTCAAATGCTCATTGCCATGGCAACAGAGGCTGTCAGGTGCACACAGATGGGTCACTCACAGCAAACTCACTCAGCTGTGCACGGGGCTGGGGCTGCCACAGGAAGGCAGGGTAAGCTGGCACTTCCCATCCCCCCCCGGGCATGCAGCTGCTCTTGGGAGCAGCCTGGCACTGACTTTTCTGCCCTCTCAGCTTCCCAGCCTCAGAAGAGCTCACCTCAGCCAGCCAGTCACCCTCTTATCAAGTGAGAACCCTGCTGGGGGAAACCTTGGTAAGTGGGGTTTGCAGAGCTCCTGGCTTCACTGGCATTTCCAGGATAAGAAGCCCCAGTGTGGCTTTTTCAACCTGCAAAAAGGAGGAGAGGGACTTCTTGGCTCAACAAGTCGCATGCAGCTGAAGCCAAGCATGTACTGCAACCCTCTTCATGAACTGATTGAGCTTTTACCCAAGAAATAAAATTTATCATCTGCCTTCCAGAAGCTCCACTGAGCAAACCCCTCACACCTGCTAGATAATGCCCAGCAAGGAAGCAGAGATGTGGTTGCTCCAGCTGACTGGGGGGTAGATAGGTTGGGCAAGGCAAGGCAGTGGAGTCCTTGGCTCCTCTGTCTCAGAGTACCCTTGGCATGCTGGTCATGGTCCCTTTGCTGCTGCTGTGTCCTGTATAGCTCTTGATTCATTGAGAGCTTGAGCATGGCAACAGCCAAAAATATGAAACGTGCCCAAAGGCAGCAGCACTAAGGAAGAGGCTCTCTGAAGTGCTCAAAGACTCACAGCCTGCAGGACTACGCCTGTGCATCTCTTATGTCCACTGGCACACAAGTGAGAGGTTCTGGTTGGTGTGGCAAACAGGTCTGACAGTGTTGCCAGACCCTTCTTTCCCCAGCCATCTCAGGACATTTAGTGGTTTGGGGTTTTTTTGGAAGCCTGAGCACCTGGAGTCCTGGGAATGTGAAAAGCTTTTCACCTGCCCTGCTCTTTTCTTAGGGGACTCCTGATGGTTGCAGGGAACCAGCTGAAAATGCTCACCCTTGTCTGTGATACAGGCAGGCAAACCTAAGGAACCATCATTTACTGCTTTCAGTCTTACTATTTTTAGACCATTCCCACTGTCTGAGCTCTGAATTATGGTTTTCATTTTGGATAGTGGGTGAGCACAACGCACGTGGGGAGGCACCTGGGGGCTCTACTGCTGACTTGAGCTGCACCAAGTGGCAGCATATGCCCCACTGGACACTTTGCAAGGGACAGAAACCAGCTTGAGCCAAGAATCCAGTCTTCTCACATAGATCACTAGGACTGGGGAATAGTTTTCAGGTTAATCCTCATTGTGTTGGTTAAATGCTTCCCCAGCTGGGGTGCTAAGTAGTTTTTCTACCACAGCTGAATTGAAATTTTCCTTACCTCCTACAGTCACTGTCCCTGTCACACTGGGGCAGTTAATGCCATGAGAGGAGTTTGAACATGTGAAATGTTTTTATGACTGCATAGATTGAGCCACATTTCCATGGCAGATCATTTAAACTGGACAAATCTACTTTACAACACAAATTCCTTCCTTTTGTGTGTCCTTCCCAGATCAAATTCACGTCACAAACTCTCTGAGTTCTGCAGTAACTCTAATCTAGCAAATCTGTGGGTGTAAGATGAAAAACAATTGCATGAGGTCTCCAGGGCTGGTCCACAATGACTCCAAACCCTAAATTGCTCATCCCTTGAGTATGGTTTACAACTGCAATGGATCCTGGTGGAGCTATGTAACCAGTACTTAAATAAAGGGGAGGCAGCAAGCCCTCCTGAATCAGTGGCATCTGTTCTGGGAAGGGCTGACCCAGAGACAGCCACAGCAAGAAGGTACTGAAACCCACTGTCTCCTCTTAGAAGCAGAATTGAAGGTCACAAAGTAAAGACCCCAGCAACCAGAACTGGCCTCTGATTAAAAATAAATCCCTTTCATGCACTGTGGTTTGAGAAGGGGAAATACTGAACTGTGGTGAAAACCTGGAGAGCTGATGACTGGGCTTCTCAGAATGGAAACACAAATGGGATCAATGCAGGTACAGCTCAGCAACAGTAACTCAGTCTAAGGGAATGACAGAGATGAAGGGGGCTCCTTGGTGTCCCAGCTGTGCCACCTCTCAAGCCAACAAGATCGCAGTCCTCCGTGGACAGTTGGTGCTTTGCCCCAGTGCAAGAATTAGCATCGTTATTTCCAAGTGATGAGGGCTGCCCCTGTCCCTTAACAGAATGATAAACAAAACCAGCACTGTGGTGTGGTCCTCCTGCCCCCTGCACTGTACCCTCTGGGCTAGCTGACAACTGGGCTCTTGGGAGGCTCGCTTCTGCTTTTAAAATGCACTAGAGGAAACGCTGGTAAAATGCATTCCATGGTTGGCCCACAGAACTTATTGCTGTCAGTTGTAACTGAGAAGGGACTATGAGGAAAAGATCTGACAGTTGCAGGGCTGAAAACATCCTCTGTTGTACCCTGCAAGGGAAGAGCATGGCTTGCAGCCCCATGGACCCTCAGAAGAAGGCAGGTTTTCATCAAGTACCTGGAGCAGGAGAGTGAAAGCGGGGAGCGGTTAAAAACCTTCAGCATGCTAAAGTCCAGACCAAGCCAGAAACATTCCCCAGGAGCAGGTTAGTATATAAATACACCTCACATCACAACTGTGTTTCTATAGAATAGAATAGAATAGAGTAGAGTAGAGTAGAATAGAATAGAGTAGAGTAGAATAGAATAGAATAGAGTAGAGTAGAATAGAATAGAATAGAATAGAATAGAATAGAATAGAACAGAACAGAACAGAACTGAATTGAATTGAATTAAATTGAATAGAATAGAATTGAATTGAATTGAATTAACCAGGTTGGAAGAGACCTTTGAGATCATCAGGTCCAACCTATCACCCAACACCATCTATTCAGCTAAACCATGGCACCAAGTGCCTCATCCAGTCTCTTCCTAAACACCTCCAGTGATGGTGACTCCACCACCTCCCCAGGCAGCCCATTCCAATGGGCAATCACTCTTTCTGTGAGGAACTTCTTCCTAACATCCAGCCTAAACCTCCCCTGGCACAGCTTGAGACTGTGTCTTCTTGTTCTGGGGCTGGTTGCTTGAGAGAAGAGCCCAACCCCCACCTGGCTACAGCCTCCCTTCAGGTAGTTGTAGACATCAATAAGGTCTCCCCTGAGCCTCCTCTTCTCCAGGCTAAGCAACCCCAGCTCCCTCAGCCTCTCCTCACAAGGCTGTGCTCCAAACCCCTCCCCAGCTTTGTTGCCCTTCTCTGGACACCTTCCAGCAACTCAACATCTTTCCTAAACTGAGGGGCCCAGAACTGGACATGAAATTCCTGGGAAGCACCCAGTGTACTGACCAAGGGAGGCTGTGATCCTGAACAGAACCTCTTTACAATCCCATCAGAGACAGACAATCTTGCAGTGTGCCACACAGCTATTAGTGCTGGTGCCAGGAAGTAGTTTTGCCTGGCCTTTTAGCTGTCTGATCAGTCCCCTGTAAGTCACTCTTCCCTCACTGCAGGCTGCCATCCTCTCCTTTTCGACCAGATACCCAGTGGATTATTTTTGTCTCGGATCACATAATCCCAATGTTACAATTACACACTGACCTCAAAGGCTTGCTCTTAAAATTACCCTTCTTTAGCAAACCCTCTGTCTAGTGGGTTGGGTGGTTTGCTGATTTTTTATTTTTACATCTAAATGGTTAAATAGTGGGTGTGGTTGAGGGGAGAGGAAAAGAAGAAAGAGAAAGAAGCAGACAGAGAGCAAGCAGTAGGGGTGAAGAGTCGTGAAGGTCATGGCTCAGGACAGGGAAGTCCCTGTATCACAGTATCACCAAGGTTGGAAGAGACCTCAAAGATGATCAAGTCCAACCTGTCACCACAGACCTCATGACCAAACCATGGCACCAAGTGCCACGTCCAGTCCCCTCTTGAACACCTCCAGGGATGGTGACTCCACCACCTCCCTGGGCAGCACATTCCAATGGCTAACAACTCTCTCTGTGAACTTTCTCCTCAACTGGAGCCTAAACTTCCCCTGGTGCAGCTTGGGACTGTGTCCTCTTGTCCTGGTGCTGGTTGCTTGAGAGAAGAGACCAACTCCCTCCTGGCTACAACCTCCCTTCAGGTAGTTGTAGACAGCAATAAAGTCTCCCCTGAGCCTCCTCTTCCCCAGGCTGAACGAGACACTTCCTCTCTTTCCTCAGCACCATCTTCTTTTGGAGGGTTGGTTCTCCTTGCTGACAAATGTGATTTCACCACAAAGACGGTGGCAGTCCCTCTTTCTCATAGCTACAGCTAGGACTTACTCTGGCAGCCACTACCTAAACCCAGTGTCATAGAATCATAGAATATTAGGGCCTGGAAGGGACCTCCAGAGATCATTGAGCCCAACTCACCTGCCAAAGCAGGATCACCCAGGAATGCACTGAGGTGAGTTTTGAATGTCTCCAGAGAAGGAGACTCCACAACCTCTCTGGGCAGCCTGTTCCCATGCTCCTCGTTGCCCTTCTCTGGACACATTCAAGTGTCTCAATGTCCTTCTTAAACTGAGGAGCCCAGAACTCAGGACTCAAGGTGTAGCTTAACCAATGCAGAGTCCAGGGGCACAATGACTTTCCTGCTCCTGCTGGCCACACAATTCCTAATGCAGGCCAGGATGCCATTGGCCTTCTTGGCCACCTGGGCACACTGCTGGCTCATGTTCATCCAACTGTCAACCAGTACCCCCAGGTCCCTTTCTGTCTGGCTGTTCTCCAGCACTCTGTCCCCAGCCTGTAGCACTGCATAGGGTTGTTGTGACCAAAGTGGAGCACCCAGCACTTGGACTTGTTAAATGCCATCCTGTTGGACTCTGCCCATCTGCCCAGCCTGTCAAGGTACCTCTGCAAAGCCCTTCTACCCTCTAGCAGATCAACACCTGCTCCCAACTTGGTGTCCTCTGCAAACTTAGTGACGACTGACTCAATCCCCCCATCCAGATCATCAATAAAGATATTGAACAGGAATAAAGACATTGAGCAAACCTTCACAGGATGTACACAAATGTCTTCAGAAGATATGAGCATCATAGTCAGGAATGGAGAGCATGAAAGAACAGACCACCAGTGGCTCTACAGCTGAAGTAGTTTTAAACACGATTGAATTGGCTCCAAGTAATACAAGGAGCTTTAGCAGGGCCAGTTGTGAAAGCTGGCCTTTCAACAGCCAGGGGCTGCTGTTCCAGCCACCTTGGGCTCACAATGGCTTCTGGCATGCATAACACCTCCACACCTCTTGTCCTCTGCATATCTTACCTTCCTGTAGCCTTTCCTGCGCACTGGCTGCCTCAGTCCCGATAGGGTGAGCTTCCATTGTGACACTGACAATAAGCTAAGAGTAGTACTTAGAGAGGACACCTGCAAATAGTGCCCCAAGCTGCAGGCATTTGAGAGGAGCCATAGCATTGTTTCTGTTGGAAAAGACCTGTTAAATCATCAAGTGCAGCCATTACCTAACTCTCCTAAGTCTGGTGCTAAACTGTGTCCCTTAGAGCTGTATAAGTGCATCTTTTAAACACTTCCAGAGATGGGGATTGGACCACCTCATTGGGGAGCCTGCTCCAGTGTTTGAGAACCTTTCCAGGGAAGAAGTTCCTTTTAACGCCCAATCTGAATCTCCCCTGGTGCAACTTGAGGCCATTCCCTCTTGCCACAAAATCACCAAGTTGGAAGAGACCTCAAAGATGATCAAGTCCAACCTGTCGCCCAACACCTCATGACTACTAAACCATGGCACCAAGTGCCACATCCAATCCCCTCTTGTACACCTCCAGGGATGGTGACTCCACCACCTCCCTGGGCAGCACATTCCAATGGCTAACAACTCTCTCTGTGAAGAACTTTCTTCTCATCTCAAGTCTAAACTTCCCCTGGCACAGGTTGAAACTGTGTCCTCTTGTTCTGGTGCTGGTTGCCGGGGAGAAGAGACCAACCCCCTCCTGGCTACAACCTCCCTTCAGGTAGCTGGAGACAGCAATAAGGTCTCCCCTGAGCCTCTTCTCCAGGCTAAACAACCCCAGCTCCCTCAGCCTCTCCTCATAGGGCTTGTGCTCGAGGCCTCTCCCCAGCCTCATTGCCCTTCTCTGGACACATTCAATCACTTGTTCCTAGGGAGAAGAGACAGACAAACATCCCACAACAACCTCCTTTGTGGTCGTTGTAGGGAGTGACAAGGTCTCCTCTGAGCCTCTTTTTCCTCAAGCTACACAACCCCAGTTCTCTCAGCTGCTCCTCAGAAGACCTGTTGTTCAGATCCTTCACCAGCTTCACTGTCCTTCTCCAGGCATGCTCCAGCACCTCAGTGTCCTTGTAGTAAGGAGTCTGAAGCTGAACACAATGTGTGGCCTCACCAGTGCTGAGTACAGTGGGAAAATCACTTCCCTGGACCTGCACATTGCACTTTTTCTGAATACAGCCCAGGATGCTGTTGACCTCTTTGTCCACCTGGGCACAAGCTGGCTCACATTCAGCTGCCTGTCAACCAACACCCCCAGGTCTTTTTCTATTACAGTATCACAGTATCACAGTAACTAAGGTTGGAAGAGACCCCAAGGATCATCAAGTCCAACCTGTTCCAACAGACCTCACAACTAGATCATGGCACCAAGTGCCACGTCCAATCTCCCCTTGAACCACCTCCAGGGACGGCGACTCCACCACCTCCCTGGGCAGCCCATTCCAATGACGAATGACTCGCTCAGTGAAGAACTTTTTCCTCACCTCGAGTCCAAACCTCCCCTGGCACAACTTGAGACTGTGTCCCCTTGTTCTGGTGCTGGTTGCCTGGGAGAAGAGACCAACCCCCTCCTGTCTACAACCACCTTTCAGGTAGTTGTAGAGGGCAATGAGGTTGCCTCTGATCCTTCTCTTCTCCAGGCTAAACAACCCCAGCTCCCTCAGCCTCTCCTCACAGGGCTGTGCTCAAGGCTTCTCCCCAGCCTTGTTGCCCTTCTCTGGACATGTTCAAGTGTCTTGATGTCCTTCCTAAACTGAGGGGCCCAGAACTGGACACAGTACTCAAGGTGTGGCCTAACTAATGCAGAGTACAGGGGCACAATGACCTCCCTGCTCCTGCTGGCCACACTATTCCTAATACAGGCCAGGATGCCATTGGCCTTCTTGGCCACCTGGGCACACTGCTGGCTCATGTTTAGGCGGGTGTCAATCAGCACCCCCAGGTCCCTCTCTGTTTGGCAGCTCTCCAGCCACTCTGACCCCAGCCTGTAGCTCTGCATGGGGTTGCCGTGGCCAAAGTGCAGCCCCTGGCACTTGGACTTATTAAATGCCATCCCATTGGACTCTGCCCATCTGTCCAGTCGGTCAAGGTCCCTCTGCAGAGCCTTTCTACCCTCTAACTGACTAACATCTGTTCCCAACTTGGTGTCATCTGCAAACTTGCTATTGGGCAGCTTTCTGCCCCAAACCTGCAGCTTTGCATAGGGTTGTTGTGACCCACATGCAGGACCCAGCACCTGGCCATATTTGCCCTCATACAACTGGCCTTAGCCCCTCGATCCAGGCTGTCCACACATGGGCCTCACCCATGCCTGCAGTGGCTACATTTTAGTGGTGAGTGAACTGACTTTTGTTTTGATTAGGCTTTTGAGGGGGTTTTGGTTGGTTTTGTAAAATGCTTTTGAAGCCTGTGAAGTTGAAATGGATTTGCTACCACAGGCTGGCTAGCACAGCCTAGGCTGGGACAGAAAGCTGTATCAGAGCTAAGAGATACCTGTAAATGCTGGCTAGGGACATGATGGTGATGAATGATGATGATTACCTTGGGTGTCAGGTAATGATAGGAGTAGAGGGGAATGGAAAAAAAAATAGAAATAGGTAGATTGAGATTGGATGTTAGGAAGAAGCTCTTCCCCAGGAGGGTGGTGAGACACTGGAACAGGTTGCCCAGGGAGGTAGTAGGGGGTTTTGAAGGCCAGGCTGGATGTGGCTCTGAGCAACCTGATCTAGTGTGAAGTGTTCCTTGCCTCTGGCAGGGAGGTTGGAACTAGATGATCCTTGAGGTGCCTTCCAACCCTAACAACTCTATGAACAGGCATCTGAGGACTCAACAGTTCTCTCATTTGGACCTAAGAAGTCAAATCTACCTACTAACATCTGCTGAATAGTGCTTGTTTCACTGGTATCAGTCAGCAAGGATCAGCCAAAGGTACTCCTCTCTGAAACACAAAGATTCAAATTCCAAGCTCAGCTCGCTTCATGAGCTCCAGTAAATTTGCTCCCTTTGCAGCCCCGGGGTCAATCAATTAGTGACTGCCCACGGAGAAGCTTAATTAAGCTCGGAGAACACAACAGAGGTTTCACCCCCTTGCCTCCCCTCTGCACACATCCTCCTTTACACATCT
The DNA here is from genome assembly GCF_014839835.1 of Dryobates pubescens. Lineage (NCBI taxonomy): Eukaryota > Metazoa > Chordata > Aves > Piciformes > Picidae > Dryobates > Dryobates pubescens. The sequence goes on from NC_071616.1 coordinate 4,918,643, forward strand.
GGATTAAAGCTTCGCTGCCAAGCCTGGAGAGAGCAATTGCTTCAAGCAGAGTCCCCGGGAGCGCATCTGAGCTCCCAAAAAGCATTGCAAACTCTTGCATCATGCAGAGGCAGGAGAAGCCAGAGCGGCTAGGAAGCGAGAAGATCCACTCTGGCAGCTGCTGCCACGGGGATAGGGTGTCACTGGGAACAACAAAAGGTGTTTTTACTGAGGAAACGTGGTGCCACGAGTTATTCATCTTCTAGAGGCAGGAATCCTGGGGCTGCTCTGACGGTGCTGCTCTTGCAGCAGGGGCGAGCCAGCCATTCAGGACTAGTCTGACAAATCTGGCTCCAGCTGCTCAGCTTTATTAACGACAGAAGCCCTGGAGGGGTGGGATCCAGAGGCATCACAGAGATGTTGGGTTGTTGTTTTGGTTTTTTTTTTTTCCCCCTTTCCTAAGCACAAAAGACAGAAGTGGAATGTAGCTGAGGAATGCTTTGCCCTTGGAAGGGATGTAATAAATCTCCTTGGATGTGATATTTGGTTTATTTTGTGGGAGCCATTCAAAAGGAAAATGCAGATTGTGGGGCTTAGTGCTCAGCCTATGCTGGCAAAGGATCCCCGACAAAGAATGTCCATTGGCAGGGAATTTCCTGACTTTGCAAGTGAGCAAACGCCTCTTTTTTTTTTACCTCGGGGCCTCTAAAAGCCATCTTGCTGTTGTACAAAAAGTTGCTGTAAAGCAAGGCTGCGATCAGTTGTTCCCCAGATCCACTAGAAGAAGGACAAGTAATAATCGGCCCGATTTGCACAAGGAAAAGATTTGGGCTGGGCTTAAGAAAGCGCTCTTTTTTTTTTTTCCCCTAGCAAGGTCTCCTGGGCCGCAGGGGGCTGCTGGGGAGGCTGCAGCATCCCGACCGCTAGAAGCGGTTCGTGCGCACGTCAGGCACCGCTCCTGGGCGACTCCACCTCGGAGAGGGGAGGGGGATGGCTTCAGACACTTCCTGAAGTCCCTGCCAGCCCTCTGGTAATTATTACTGTATGATTATTATTTAATAGTGGGCGTGCTGCCTTTGGGATAGGGGCTTAAGGAGGATTCTTCCTGTGCTGAAGGTCCCTGGACCTAGGGGTAGGTTAGCAGGCAGAGGTCAGGGAAGGAGGAAACAGGAGGGAACTGCTGTGCAGATGGAGTCGATTTACCACTGCAGCACAGCAAAGAAAAAGCCCAAGGGTGACTGGGGCTACCACAGAGCAAGGCCAGGCTCACTGGCAGAGTTGGGCAGGGTGGAGGGAAGAGGCAATTTCTGAGGTCTTCAGTCTATCAATGAACTCCTTGGGGAGGTCATGAGGGAGGCCATTTGGATGGCACCAAGCCTTCTGGGAACCCAAAGCCAAGTTTAAAGGGGACCTAGTGGAAGAGTAGCAGACTGCATGAAAACAACCACAACTGCCAGCAGTGGTTCCACCCTTAAGGGAAAGTGGAACCCAGTGGAAAGCAGAGGGAGCTGTCAGCCATCGGTGGTGTAGAAGTCGCTTTTAAATGGCAGAGACTTTAGTTAGTTATTGCCAGTGGTGGGAAAGCCCCAACTATAAAAAGCCTGAAGTGCTCCCAACTGCCTGTTTGGGTAGGAGTGGGGCTGCCTCAGCAGGGAGAGCTGCCATTAATGCTGCAGGACACCTGGGGAGAGGTGGAAGCACAGTCCCTAAACCCCAGAAACTGCCCAGACTGCGCCCTACTAGCAGCAGCTGAGTGGTGGCATCGCTGCCAGAGCCACAGTTCGAGGGGTGATCCACACAAGCCTTTGTCTCATCATTCTCTTCATCCTCCAGAAATACACCATCAGTCATTCCCTCAGGTCACTGGAGATGCCCCTTTCCTGTGTGCTTGTCAGAAGAGATGAAACAAAGGATACCATTAATGAGGAGATGTTTGTCCAGACTTCAGTTCCCTAGAAGAGGAAAGCAGGTTTGCAGCACTGGGTAGAGGTGCTAGGGCCCCCACCATAGATTTCAAGAGTGTCCTTCAGATCCTTGCCTGCTGGAAAATGCATGTCACCTGCTGGAAAATGCATGTCACCTGCTGGAAATCACAGGTTTGCAATGTTTCCTTTCTTGTCAGGGAACACAGGTAGCTTCTGTTCTGTACCCTGTGTTTTCACATGGAGAGGAGGTGCCCATGTAAAGCAAGTGACCTTATCAAGAAGTTAGCAGTCTTGGATCATTACCAGAGCTGGACTAAGCACTTTGCTGCTGTTATCATTGCTATTGATTTTACATTTATAGGGAGCTGCATATTTACACAGTGCTTAATAAAATTTCCTGGACTGAAACTAGTGACAGGAGAATTGGGAGGCCTTTTTTTTTTTTTGGGGGGGGGGGGGGGGAACAAAACAACAACAAAACAAAATCCAACCAACCAACCAATCAAAACAACAAAAAGCACCACCAAAAATCAAACAACAACCAAGACCAAAACAGCATCAATTAAAAATAACAACTACAAAATCATATTCCTGTTAATTTTTTCCACCAGAGTAAAAGGGTAATGATTAGAGGAGGAACTGATATGACTTGAGTACTGTGTCCAGTTCTGGGCCCCTCAGTTTAAGAAGGACATTGAGACACTTGAAGGTGTCCAGAGAAGGGCAATGAGGCTGGGGAGAGGCCTTGAGCACAGCCTTGTAAGGAGAGGCTGAGGGAGCTGGGGTTGTTTAGCCTGGAGGAGACTCAGGGGAGACCTCATTGCTCTCTACAACTACCTGAAGGGTGGTTGTAGCCAGGAGGGGGTTGGTCTCTTCTCTCTAGCAACCAGCACCAGAACAAGAGGACACAGTCTCAAGCTGCACCAGGGGAAGTTTAGGCTGGAGGTGAGGAGAAAGTTCTTCACTGAGAGTTGTTAGCCATTGGGATGTGCTGCCCAGGGAGGTGGTGGAGTCACCATCCCTGGAGGTGTTCAAGAGGGGATTGGACGTGGCACTTGGTGCCATGGTTTAGTCATGAGGTCTGTGGTGACAGGTTGGACTTGATGATCTTTGAGGTCTCTTCCACCCTTGGTGAGTCTGTGTGAGTCTGTTGATGACACAATCCTGTAAGGCCACACACCTCAGGACACCGCAAGATCTAACAGACCTAACATACTCCCAGACTGAAGAGCCATTTCGAGCCACTTACCTCACTGATGTCATAACCAAAGTGTTGGACAGGCAAGTCCAAAATGTGCTGGGTAAGAGTGAATCAGAAGAAGGCCTTGGGTTCTACTCATGCTGTGACACTTCAGATTTCACCCAAGTCTTCCAATAGTGCAGCATTTTCCTTCTGCAAGAGTAGAGCAGCGAGTCTTGGGCTGGGATACAACATGGGGTATCACTGGACAGAAGTATCTGCTCTGTAAAATAGATTCATTCCCTCATGGCACAGCACTATTATCAGCAGAAACATTTTGGCTCCTTGGGGAGGTTGTGAAGTCTCTTTCTCTGGAGACTTTCAAGCCCCATCTGGATGTGTTCCTGTGTGACATGTGCTGGATTCTATGCTCCTGCTCTGGTAAGGGAGTTGGACTTGATGATCTCCAGGGGTCCCTTCCAACCCCTAACATCCTGTGATCCTGTGACTCTGGACAAATTACTTGTTCCATCACTTTCAAAATGAAAACCTTCTGAATTAAATCTTTGTGCGTGTTTCAAGACTGTTTACTATAAAGGGACCTCTGAGGGCAGGATTAATGTCCCTGTCCCCTCTGCTGTACAGCCCAAAGTGTTGCTCTGTACAGCACTGCGGCAGAGAGGCTCAAAAGAAGGAAAAGGAACAGCAAACAGCTGTGGGGACAAGGGGGATGCAAGGATAGAGTGGAAGTCATGTGGCCTTGAAGAAAGAGAAAGGAGCACATGTGAAATCCAAACAACTTCTGACAAATTAAAGAGGCAGGTTGAACGGTTCCTGGATGAAAGCAGCGAGTGAGGCCTCAGGAGATCTGAGTCATCACAAATTGGTGCTCAAAGGAGACCAGAGAGAGCAGTGAGGTTAAGCCCAGTATTTGGGAAGCACTCATGTAAGTTAAAACAAATACCTAAAGGCAATTTTTGGAAACCATAAAACAAGAAGCCATAAAAAATAAAAGGCTTTAAGTTAAGAGATGACTCGAATGAAGGCTATGTGACAGCAGGAAACCCCATGAGATACATGCTCCCTGGAGATGGGAATATCCTCCAGGAGTCTGGGTCTTCCACTGTGAATGGCGTCTTCAGCTCCTCACAAGGAGTTAAAGTTCTGCCATTCTTCACTCACTGCTTTTGCTCTAGAGATCTGGCTGTAGATGGAGACATAATGCTCAGGCAGTTTACCTTGGCAGGCTGTGAACGTCCTACCACTGGCTACAGGGTGTGGCCAAGTGTGCCCAGGCCCTTTCTGCACAGCTTCTCCATATTCTCTGGAGGCTGGCATGGATGAATGGCCCAGCCTTGGAAAATATTATCATCTCCCAGAGAACACTGGTTCTGAGCCATACCCAAAGGAAGCCAGGCTGCACTCAGGGAAAACCGAATGATCAGCTGGGTAAAACTCCCTGGGCTCTGCACTTGGAGAGAAGCAGAGACCTTGGCTTCTGAGGAGTTCACCTGAGAACATTCCCTTACATCTTAGCCCTGACACTGCTTTCAGCCTGCTACTTGCCACAAGAAGTGCCCCAATTTGTTATTCTGGAGTGCTGGGTACACATAGATGCAGTGTGTTTATTTGTCTACCTCCTCCACCAGACCTGGCAAAGAATTAATTGCTTGAAAATCCAAGGTCCCACAGCCCTATTTACTTAGCAAGTATTGCTTCTAGCAAGGACCCTGAAAGCAGGTTTGAAGCCCCTTGGTCTTACTTCAGGCACACCCAAGCACAGCTGTGCAAGGCCTCCTGTGTCCAGGTATCTTCTTTAGCCTCTCATGCAGAGGCCAAAGGCCTTCTGTCCAGTTCTATGTCATGATCACACAGGGAGTTACATATTGCTCTAAATATGAATTTTTCCTCCCTAAGCTGCTGCTGCTGATCTGTGCAAAACAGTTGTGAGGGCTGAGCCACAGTGGTTCTGCTGTGCACGATGTTATTGCAGAGTCCTTGCCAGCGCTCTCCACAGAGCACTTCAGCTTCACTTTAACCCACCACTGCTCCATCTGTACATCTCAATGCATCTGCCAGGCACATATAATGTGATTCAATTTGATCTCAGGATTTCTCTACATGGGCCAGTAGATACCAGAGTCTGAGTTATTTTCAGCTTGTCTGTGACATCCAGTTCCACCCACCAGGCTTGCAGAGATATATAAATCATGGAGGTGTCTAAAATAACAGGCCCCGAGGAAACATCTGTCACCTCCAGAAGCTTGGGAGGTAGGAGGATGAAGCATTCAGCTCAGCAACTTACTGGAATCTTTTAGCTCCCAGAAAGCAGAGAGCAGCAAAAGTCTTTCTGACACAGCTCAGATGCCTTGGCAGCTCCATTTTCACATTGCCTTCACACCGCATTTGACCTGTGACTGTAACGCAGGCAGGAAGGTCTTTTCCAACCTGGTTAATGCTATTCTATTCTATTCTATTCTAATTCTATTCTAATTTCACTTCACTCCATTCCATTCCATTCTATATACAGAGATGCTCATCAGTTTGGGTGGCATTTGTGCCACCTCACCCTCATCTTCAAATGGAATGGATTGCTTTTTGCTCTTTGTTTTTGGCTTTCTTTCTTCTCCCACCCCCCCAAAAAAATAATTGACTGGTTTCTCAGCCTTTTGCACCCAGTTTTGTAATCAAAAGGACACAGAACTTGCCATGCTGGAACCTAGGAAGGGTGCCCTGAAGTCCTGAAACCTGCCAGCTCCTGCACTGGTGAAGCACGCAGGCCACAGCTGTGTGCAGCCTACAGCTAGTAACCTTTTATACATGAAAAAGTCTGCAGAGAGCTGAGAAGTTGTATTTTCGCTCTCTCCCTCCCCGCTTTCGAGGTGATCCAATTCACTCTCTCTCGGACCCCAGCTGCAGTCCTTCTTTGCCGTTTTTTCACAGTGGAGAAAGTGGCAACGGAGCAGTGGAAGATGAAGGAGGAAAAACAAACGAGGCGGTGTGGAGCGCTGCTTATAGGGCGAACGCTGGCAGCCGCGAAGCATCCGGGCTTTGGAGAATCGAGAGCAGCAGGCAGATGGTGCTGTTCTCCCTGCGCTGGCGGAGGCAACCCCTGGAGAGCACACCGGGCCAGGCTCCGCTGCCGGGCCAGGCTCCGCTGCCGGGCCAGGCTCCGCTGCCGGGCCAGGCTCCGCTGCCGGGCCAGGCTCCGCTCCCGGGCCTGCCCGCACGGGTGGGGAATGCAGGCTGCACTCACCTGCCTGCGCGCCGGGCACCTGTGCTCCCCGCCCCAGCGCTGCCCACCGGCGGCAGGCGGCCCCCGCACCTCGCCTTCCACACATTTAGGTCACGGTGGGACACAGCTGCTACGGAGGGCGAGCGGGGACGGCGCACGGCGCCACGGCACGGGGGCCCGACCGCGGCCAAGAGGCCGCTTCGCCCGGGCCAGGAGCGCCGCCGGCGTTCCCCTGTTCCGCCTCCTCCTCATCCCCCCGGCCCCGGCTGCGGCTCTCCTGACGGGGTCTGACTGCGGCCATCCACACCCTCGGCCGCCAGCCCCGGGACCAGCGGAGCCCCCTCCGCCCCCGGGGCCCGCCACGGAGGCCCCGCCCCGCGCGCGCTGACGCTCACGCGGCGTCGCGCGCCCCGCGCCCGGCCCGGCCCGCGGCATCGCTGCCCCCTGGCGGCCGGCGGGCGGCGCTGCCGTGTCCGTGTGGTCGGCTCCCCTGCCCGCTGGCGCTGAGCCGAGCCGAGCCGATCCAGGACACCTTGTCACCGCCGAGGTTATTTGGGTAGAGAAACCTCAACCAGGCACCCACCCCGCTGGATGTAAACCGGAAGCTAATTAGCCCCTCCTCCGGTTTATTTCACGTTCCCGAACGGTATTGGTGCCTTTGAGGAGAACTCTGCGCAATTTCCAGTAAAACCCCGCTGGTATTCAGCGTCATTTTCATTCAGACACTTCCCACCACTTGTTTCTGCGGTACCTCAGCACGGGCGATGATAAACTTGAGGCGGGGAGAGGGCGGAGAAGGCACCGGGCGGACCCGGTGCAACACCCGGAGCGGCCGCGAGGGGGCGCCGCCGGCGCGGCCACGGCACGGGAGGCCCCGGCCGCCGCCGCCATGAAGCCCGGGCCGGTGCAGGGCGCACGCAGCCTCCTAGGTAAAGCGGGGCTGGCGTAGCGGCTGTTTTCAGGAGGAAACGATCAGCCTGCGTAAGGCCAGCTTTGCCCCGTCCTGCCTGAGCTCGGCGCCGGACGCAGATGCTTCCCCTGGCATCCTCTTCCCCTCTCCTCAGAGCAACGGAGTGTTTAGGGAAGTCACACCAGAGAAGCGTTAAATGGCTTTGGTTAGAAGGGATCTTAAAGATCGTCTCGTTCCGATCCCTACCCCCCGACACCTGCCCCTAGACCCGGACACCTTCCACCAGACCAGATTGCTCAATGCCCCATCCAACCTGGCTTTGAACTCCTCTCCAACTTCCTTGGGCAACCTGTTTCGGTGTCTTGCCATAGAATCACCAAGGTTGGAAAAGACCTCAAAGATCATCAAGTCCAACCTGTCACCCAACACCTCATGACTACTAAACCACGGCACCAAGTGCCATGTCCAGTCCCCTCATGAACACCTCCAGGGATGGTGACTCCACCACCTCCCTGGGCAGCACATTCCAATGGCTAACAACTGTGAAGAAGAGAGAGTTTCTTTCTCCTCACCTCCAGCCTAAACTTCCCCTGGCACAGCTTGAGACTGTGTCCTCTTGTTCTGGTGCTGGGTGCCTGGGAGAAGAGACCAACCCCCACCTGGCTACAACCTCCCTTCAGGTAGCTGTAGAAAGCAACAGGGGTCTCCTCTGAGCCTCCTCTTCTCCAGGCTAAGCAATCCCAGCTATCTCAGCCTCTCTTTGTAGGGCTTGTGCTCCAGACCTCTCCCCAGCCTTTTTGCCCTTCTCCAGGCACTTGGACTTGTTGAATGATTCACAGTATCACAGTATCACCGAGGTTGGAAGAGACCTCAAAGATCATTGAGTCCAACCTGTCATCATGTTGGACTCTGCCCATCTGTCCAGCCAGTCAAGGTCTCTCTGGAGACCCCTTCTTCCTCTAGCAGATCAACACCTGCTCCCAACTTGGTGTCATCTGCAGATTTACTGATGACTGACTCAATCCCCCCATCCAGATCATCAATAAATATATTGAACAGGATAGGGCCCAGAACTGATCCCTTGGGGGACACCACTAGAGACTGGCTGCCAGCTGGAGGCCAGTCACTGCAAAGAATTTCTGCCTAATATCCAGTCGAACTCTCTCCTCTCCCAGCTTAAAGCCATTGCACCTCATCCTGTCACTACAAGCCTCCATAAAAAGACCCTCCACAGCTTTCCTGTGGGCCCCCTTCAGGTACTGGGGCAGCTGGATAGCCCTAGCTGTCACAGCCTGTCCCATTGTTGAGCTGTTGCAGTCGTCTGATCATCTTCATGGCCCTCTTCTGGACCTCTTCCAACAGTCCTAAATGCCTGCTCAGGCTTTCACACCAGCGTTTCAGCTCAAAAATGACTGTTTTTACTGAGCTGTCCAAGAGAGAATTTTTCCTTGGGGAACGTAGGACAGGGTGGATACTGAAGCTGCCTCTCACAGCAAGAGGTCTTTGTTCAGAGGAGCCTATACACTGAGCTGATAAACGAGCACCAGCCTCCTTGGAATGCCAGGAAAGGGCCAAGATGCAAATACAGAAGAAGTTCTTGAAGGAAGGGATAAATAAGGGTATAGATTAGAATCATTAAGATTAGAATTAGAATTAGAATTAGAATTAGAATTAGAATTAGAATTAGAATTAACCAGGTTGGAAAAGACCTTTGAGATCACCGAGTCCAACCTATCACCCAGCACCATCTAATCAACTAAACCATGGCACCAAGCACCCCATCCAGTCTCTTCCTAAACACCTCCAGTGATGGTGACTCCACCACCTCCCTGGGCAACACATTCCAATGGCCTCTCTTTCTTTGAAGAACTTCTTCCTAACATCCAGCCTAAACCTCCCCTGGCACAGCTTGAGGCTGTGTCCTCTAGATCATTGAGTCCAACTCTTAACCCACCACTGCCAAGTCACCACTAAAACATAGAATCACAGAGTGATCAAGGTTGGAAAACACCTCTAAGGTGATGGAGTCCAACTGTCAGCCCCACATCAGCATGCCCACCAAACCATGTCCTGAAGTGCCATGTCTACACCTTTGTTGTTAATACCACTTTCCTGGGCAGCCTGTTCCAAAGGCTGACCACACTTTCAGTAAAGAAATTGTCCCTGGTGTCCAATCTCAGCAGGTGCAACTTGAGGCCGTTTCCTCTCGTCCATCACTACTGTTAGTTGCCCAAGCTGGCCGTTTCCTACAAAATAAAGCTGACTCTGTAGCTCAAATTTAAGAGCAGTTCATATGGCAGAGCTGGTTTTCACTGACAGCTTGGCTACTAACCAGTGTTTTGTGAGCAGTGTGACACTCCATGCCAGCTTAAAACTCGCTGAGAGGCTGAGGGAAGGCCCAGGCACCGAACCCCCAGCAGCCATGGCTATCCTGGCAGGAGTTGCTGCTAGCTGGCAGCTGGCTCCCGTCTGTCTCCACTGCCCTGGCAGCAAGGTGGCCGTGCAGTGGGAAGTGCTCCTGCTTACTGTGCACCAGTATGTTGGTGGTGTCATGTCATCTGTTCCTTGCAGAAGCCTGGGGCTGCAGTACAGAAGCATGGGCTAAGGGAGGAATTCATTCCTTCCACTTCCACAGCCTTTTGCCTCATCTTCCACCTCGCACCAAACGCTGACCTTTTGCATACCCGCCTAAAATTTGACACAGAGCCCCAGCAAAGCTAGGAAGCAAAAAGCAAGTGCAGAGCTAAAGCAGGTTAGCTCCCCACCCTTGTGAAAATGAGGATTTGCAAGGGGTTCACAGCACTTAGCTAATGTGGGTAAGCTGCATTCAAGAGGTGATCAAACTGGAAACCTTCACAGACCTCGGTGTTCTTGGTGACAGCAAGACTGAGCTGGCCAATACATACACAATGGGCAAAGTGATGTAAAGGGTAGCAGAACACTTTAATCAGATGGACAGAAGATGGAGGTGCATGAGGACATCCTTAGAGATTCTTCACACGTGCAGGAGCTGACTGCCAGTGCCATTGCTGTGTCAGTATCTTTGATGTTGGCTCAGCACACTCTAGGACCTGCGGTTTCTGCATAGAAGCTGCTCATAAGGCTGCCTTGGGCTGCCAAGCTGTCTCCAGGTCATGCAGAGGAGGGAACATCCACAGGAAAGGGAGTGGAAATCAGTAGAAAAATCTATAAAGGGAGGCTAACTTATGAGAGATCTGCTCGAAAAAGGAGTTCAAAATGTGCCAGTGGGGCTGAGGGCAACAAGTTTGTGTGTTGTGTTTGGTAGGAGGCTGTACAGAAAATTGTCTGTGGAGCAAAAGCACAGAAATACAGAGGATTATAAAAGCTACATCAGGGCTGAGCTCTCTGCTCTGTGGAGGGCACAGGCAGAGCTTTCCCAGCCACAAAGACACTGCAGAGACTGCAGCGAAGTGCAGCAAGCGGAGTGTCAGACACGGAAGACTTCAGTCTGAAGTCCAAATCATGGACATGGGAGCTGACAATGTGAAAGAAAGGGATAGGAAACTGCTCAGGGGAAGTTTGTCCTGCAACAGTTCACATCCTATCCCTTTTGACAGATATTGCATGGGGATCTTTCCCTCTCACCCATGGCTCATGCTTATTTTAAGGGGGAAATATTTGGATGGTTGTCCAGTCCTTCAAGAGATGGCAACTAAGTTGCCAGTTGTGTGGCCAGCAGGAGCAGGGAGGTCATTGTGCCCCTGGACTCAGCACTGGTCAGGCCACACTTTGAGTCCTGTGTCCAGTTCTGGGCCCCTCAGTTCAGGAAAGATGTTGAGATGCTGGAAGGTGTCCAGAGAAGGGCAACAAAGCTGGGGAGAGGTTTGGAGCACAGCCCTGTGAGGAGAGGCTGAGGGAGCTGGGGTTGTGTAGCCTGGAGAAGAGGCTCAGAGGAGACCTTATTGCTGTCCACAACTACCTGAAGGGAGGTTGTAGCCAGGTGGGGGCTGGTCTCTTCTCCCAGGCAGCCAGCACCAGAGCAAGAGGACACAGTCTCAATCTGTGCCTGGGGAGGTTTATGCTGGATGTTAGGAAGAAGTTCTACACAGAGAGAGTGATTGACCATTAGAATGTGCTGCCCAGGGAGGTAGTGGAGTCACCATCACTGGAGGTGTTTAGGAAGAGACTGGATGGGGCACTTGATGCCATGATTTAGTTGATGAGATGGTGTTGGGTGATAGGTTGGACTTGATGATCTTGAAACTCTTTTCCAACCTGGTCTGGTCTATTCTATTCTAAGTTCAAACAAATTATACAGCATCACAGAATGATAGGGCATGGAAGGGACCTCTGGAGGTCATCTAGTCCAACCTTTCTGCCAGAGCAGGTTCACCTAAAGCTGGTTGCACAGGATAGCATCTGGCTGGGCTTTGAATGACTCCAGAGACAGAGACTCCACCACCTCCCTGGGCAGACTGTTCCAGTGCTCCACCCCCCTCAACATAAAGACGTTCCAATGAGCTTCTAGCAGCTGCAGGTTTTGATTTGGTTGAACAGTAGTCAGAACCAGAGCCTGGAGATACTGAGCCCTAGAAGGCTTTTTTTCTTTCCCCTCCCCCACCTGTACCTGATTGCCATTTCTGATGCCATCATCTACTTTAATAAGCAAATTCCCTCAAACAGCAGTTGGCCCTAACACATCCCTCTTCTGTTCCCATCCCCTTGGCCACATATTGCTGCTGTGCTAAGTGGCTCTTGGAAAGTGCTAAGAGGGTGTTGTGAAAGTGCTAAGCTGGGTTTCACAAACAACTGCCTGTACAGAGAAGGAGTCCCATCAGCAGGGTGGTACCAGGAGGCCCAGCAGCACCCTGCTTGGAGACCCTCGTTTTGACAAGGCTGGAGAGCTGAACGTGAAGGTTGCCCTCTTAAGATAATTTCAATGAAACATTTTCAGCTTGTGGAAGTAAAGTGGGTTTTTGACTGTAATTGAAATGGAACCATGGGATACTCTGTCAAAAATATTTGACAAGATCAGTATGTTCCTGCTAACCAGGTCGAGTTCATCCTCTCTGCCTGCTCCACCAGCAACCAGCTCAGCTGTCAGTCTTGGCACTCGATAATTCTCAGAAGTCAAGAGTGGTTCTTGGAAGATGATGGAAACAAAGTCCCAAGCCCACCAGCTCCAGCATGAACTTGGCTTCTGAAGCCTCAGCCAAAGTCAGGAAGAAACCCAAAGCATCCATCCTACAAAGAGGTACCAAGCTGGCAATGCCTATTCAAGTGTTCCCCAGCTAATCACTGGTGTCTGTCTGTGGGCAGAAAATAAAACAGACCAATGCTTTTTATCCTCTCCAACAAGTGGCAGCATTTGGGAGCCACCCACAAGCATTGGCCAGTGTGTAAACTTCAAACTGCAAGTAGGGGAGAAGCTTCACCGAGCAAGAAGCCACTTAGAAGAACGTTTCAAGAAAGCAGAGAGCGGATGGAGTCTTCTAAGTGAAGCAATCTATGAGGCGAACCAGCTCACTCTGTAGTCAGAGTTTGCTTATCTGCTGTTGGAAGATGTGGATCTTCTCCTGTATGTGAAATAGGACCACAGGATACCTCCATCTAAAGTCAACCACAAAGTTCAAAATAACTTATTAAGCACTTTGAAAGTGCTTAATAAGCACTTTTGCCTCCGAAGGTGAAAAGAAACAGCTCAGTTAGTCATGAGGTGTTGGGTGATAGGTTGGACTTGATGACCTCTGAGGTCATTTCCAACCTGATTGATTCTATGATTCTATGATTCAAGCTATCTCCCTCTCTGGAGATACTCAAAACCCACCTGGATGAGTTCCTGTGTGATCTAGTGTAGGTGATGCTGCTCTGGCAGGGGGGTTGGAGTGGATGATCCTTCGAGGTCCCTTCCAGCCATTCTGTGATTCTATGATAAATGTGATTCTATGATAAATGAAGGAAAAAGGCTGTAAAGCCCTGTGAGATGCCAACATTTAGCCTGACAGTGAAAGCAGAGCAATTTCCTCCTACCCACCAAGTTATGCAGAAATCTGTGATTCTCTTTGCCCCCTTAGCCACTGTCACTTGGGGGATCTCTGTTACGCTGGGCTGTGATGCATGGATTCAATCCAGTGAGCACTGGCATGGACTGGCGTCCAGCTTGAGTAACTCTGTGACTAATGAGTAAGGTTACTTGTTTTAAGTCTGACCCAAGAAGTCTGCACCCCACCTGGCCTTTAGTCAGAAGTGATTTTGTTCATTTTATGGGGTACTTCAGACACTACCCATTTCTGTATAAAGCAGATACATAGAATACATAGAATACATAGAATAAACCAGGTTGGAAGAGACCTTCAAGATGATCGCATCCAACCCATCAACCAATCCAACACCGCCCAAACAACTAACCCACGGCACCAAGCACCCCGTCAAGTCTTCTCCTGAAAACCTCCAGTGATGGCGACTCCACCACCTCCCCAGGCAGCCCATTCCAATGGGCAATCACTCTTTCTGTATAGAACTTTTTTCTAACATCCAGCCTGAACCTCCCCTGGTGCAGCCTGAGACTGTGTCCTCTTGTTCTGGTACTGCTTGCCTGGGAGAAGAGACCAACATCCGTCTGTCTACAACCTCCCTTCAGGTAGTTGTAGAGAGTAATAAGGTCACCCCTGAGTCTCCTCTTCTCCAGGCTAAGCAACCCCAGCTCCCTCAGCCTCTCCTCGTAGGGCTTATGTTCCAAACCCCTCACCAACTTTGTTGCTCTTCTCTGGACTCGTTCCAGCAAGTCAACCTCCTTCCTAAACTGAGGGGCCCAGAGCTGGACACAGTACTCGAGGTGCGGCCTAACCAGTGCAGTGTACAGGGGGAGAATGACCTCCCTGCTCCTGCTGGCCACACTGTTCCTGATGCAGGCCAGGATGCCATTGGCCCTCTTAGCTGCCTGGGCACACTGCAGGCTCATGTTCAGTCTACCGTCGACCAGCACCCCCAGGTCCCTCTCAGCCTGACTGCTCTCCAGCCACTCTGACCCCAGCCTGTAGCTCTGCATGGGGTTGTTGTGGCCAATGTGCAGAACCTGGCACTTGGATGTGTTCAATCTCATGCCGTTGGACTCTGCCCATCTGTCCAGCCTGTCAAGGTCCCTCTGCAGAGCCTCTCTACCCTCCAGCAGATCAACTCCTGCGCCCAGCTTGGTGTCGTCAGCAAATTTACTGATGATGGACTCAATGCCCTCATCCAGATCATCAATAAAGATGTTAAAGAGCATGGGGCCCAGTACTGATCCCTGGGGCACACCACTGGTGACTGGCTGCCAGCTGGATGTGGCACCATTCAGATGTAGTATCGTGAGCTTTGAGGGCTTCCTTGCTAATTGTTTTCACTTTGCAATTCAATTTTTGCAATTAGATTAACTGCAGGTTAGATGCAAGGTTAAACCAGGCCCAGTGAATATCTTTTTATATGCAGATTAACAGCACATTTTGAGGGAGTGTGTTTCCCATAGGAAACCATGGCACCTCTAACTGTTTTAATGAGCTGTTTGGGTTTGGAGATGTCCTGGTTATCAAAAACGTGCCACAGAGATTGCCATAGGTGACCTTTGGAGGTCCCTTCCAACCCAAACCAACCCAAGATGTTCTATGCTTCTGTGATTCTCTGTCCTGTGTAGTATCTGCCATGGAAGCTATTGGAAGGGTAAGTTATTTATAAGGGAAGTAATTTCTAAGGAAAGTTAGGTAGGGTTAGTTACAAGGGAAAAGCCAGGATCCTTTTCCCACTTTGTAGTTGGAGATGTGGCAGAGGGACAGTTCAGTTAGTCCCAGCTCCTGCTACCTACACATTGGCCACAACAACCCCATGCAGTGCTACAGGCTGGGGTCAGAGTGGCTGCAGAGCAGCCAGGCAGAGAGGGACCTGGGGGGAGTGGTTGATAGTAGGCTGAACATGAGCCAGCAGTGTGCCCAGGTGGCCAAGAAGGCCAATGGCATGCTGGCCTGCATCAGAAACTGTGTGGCCAGCAGGAGCAGGAAGTCATTGTGCCCCTGTACTCTGCACTGGTTAGGCCACACCTTGAGTTCTGTGTCCAGTTCTGGGCCCCTCAGTTTAGGAAGGAGGTTGATTTGCTGGAAGGTGTCCAGAGAAGGGCAACAAAGTGGGGAGGGCTTTGGAGCACAGCCCTGTGAGGAGAGGCTGAGGGAGCTGGGGTTGCTTAGCCTGGAGAAGAGGAGGCTCAGGGGAGACCATATTGCTGTCTACAACTACATGAAGGGAGGTTGTAGCCAGGTGGGAGTTGGTCTCTTCTCTCAGGCAAGCCAGCACCAGAACAAGAGGACACAGTCTCAAGCTGCACCACGGGAGGTTTAGGCTGAATGTTAGGAAGAAATTCTTCACAGAAAGAGTGATTGCCCATTGGAATGGGCTGCCCAGGGAGGTGGTGGAGTCACCATCACTGGAGGTGTTTAAGAAGAGACTGGATGGGGCACTTGATGCCATGGTTTAGTTGATGAGATGGTGTTGGGTGATAGGCTGGACTTGATCTTGAAAGTCTTTTCCAACCTGGTTAATTCTATTCTATTCTATTCTATTCTATTCTATTCTATTCTATTCTATTCTATTCTATTCTATTCTATTCTATTCCATTCCATTCCATCCCATTCCATTCCATTCCATTCTACCTGCTTATCCATCCACCTGCCTGCTGAGCCATGTGCTCCTCCATGGTGCCATTTTATAGAATCAGGATTGTTTTGATTGGAAAAGACCTCTAAGATCATCAAGTCCAACCATTGATCTAACACCTCCATGGCCCCTAAGCCACGTCCCAGAGTGCCATGTCCGCGCGTTTCTTGAACACCTCCATGGATGGTGACTCCACCACCTCCCTGGGCAGCCTGTTCCAATGCCTGACCACTCTTGCAGGAAGGAATTTTTTCCTAATATCCAATCTAAACCTCTCCTGGCACAATTTCAGGCCATTTCCTCTATTCCTATCACCTGATACTAGAGAGAAGTGGCCCACCCCCACCTCACTACAGCCTCCTTTCAGGGAGTGGTAGAGAGCAGTGAGGTCTCCCCTTATCCTCCTCTTCTCCAAACTGAACAGTTCCAGTTCCTCAGCCGTTCCCCATAAGAGCTTTGTTGCCTTTCTCTGGACACACTCCAGCAACTCAATGCCCTTCTTATAGTGAGGGACCCAAAACTGAATGCAGTATTCAAGATGGTCTCCTCATGTTACCCCAGAGCAAACCGGAGTGTGGTTGTGTTGCATCCTTCCAGCAAATTGCTTCCCTTAAAAGACTCCAATCCACTCTCTCCTTTATTGAAACATTCTTCTGCGTGGCTTCTCATTTGGTGAAGCTTCTCCCTTACATGCAGGTTGAAGTTTATGCCCTGGCCAGCGTCTGTTGGCAGCCCCAGCATGCTGCCACTTATTGGAGGAGATAAAAAGCATTGGTCCATTTTATTTTCTGTCCATGCAGAGGATACAGCTTCCTAAGCAATGATCTTTACAGAGCTTCCCAACTTCCCAACTTTTACTAGAAGCCTACATGTCTGAATTGACTCCCAGGACCAATGCACATCTGCTAATCCCATTTCATCCAAAAGAAAGGACACATTACTGACTAGCCTTGGCTGGTGGAGGTTTAACAGACCCACAGCTGCCACTCTCCGCTGGCTATGCTTTCCTCCTCCTGGTTGAAAGACAGGGGGGAAAACCAGAGTGGCTTCCAGAATTATTCTGCATGTTTGGTTGCTTTGTTTCCTCCATGAAAGTCAGAGCTCTGGTGTTCAAAGAAAGTGCAGTCAGCTCTAGGGATAATTGAAAATGCAGAGGAAAATATTGTCAATTTTTTTTATCCCCACTTAAATCACAACAGAGACTCGCAGCTACTGAAACACAAAAATGCCCATATGGATGTAGGCAGACAAGCAGAGACTGCCTGCACTGACAGGGGCTTAGGCACTTTATATTGCCTCCTGGAAGCCTCCTGGGATCTCCTCACCAAGATGTTCAGAAACAGCTCAGCAGCAGAGGATGCGGGCATAATTCACGGCCTCTTCCCATCGGCTGCCGCACGATTTATCCGTAACTCGGTAGGGAAGAGGAAGTTGCTCTGCTTTCACTGTCACACTAAATGTTGGCATCTCACAGGGGTTTACAGCAAAATAAGTAATTTCTCCTTCATTTATGGGCTGGCACTGTCCAGCTGTGGCCATCCTGAACAGATACCTTGATCTTGTTTGCATCTGCATCCTCCATTCACTGCCCACTGGCAGGCCTGGCCTGGATGAAGTTGGTGACAACGTGGTGGAGGATGCTCTGCATGGCGACATCAGTAGCTCCATGACTTCATTCCCTTATGGCACAGGTTTTCTTATCTTCCTTGGGTCTCTGTTTTGAATCAGAAACCACTTCTTGTTCTGTTTCCAGTGGTCACTGAGAACTTCTTTGTCATTATAAGCCAACAGTTATCACATCATTGATGAGGGGATTGAGTCAGTCATCAGTAAATTTGCAGATGACACCAAGTTGGGAGCAGAAGTTGGTCTGTTAGAGGGTAGAAGGGCTCTGCAGAGGGACCTTGACAGGCTGGATAGATGGACAGAGTCCAACATGATGGCATTCAACGAGTCCAAGTCCTGGGTGCTGCGCTTTGGTCACAGCAACCCCATGCAGCTCTACAGGCTGGGGACAGAGTGGCTGGAGAACAGCCAGGCAGAAAGGGACCTGGGGGAACTGGTTGACAACTGGCTGAACATGAGCCAGCAGTGTGCCTAGGTGGCCAAGAGGGACAATGGCATCCTGGCCTGCATCAGAAATAGTGTGGCCAGCAGGAGCAAGGAAGTCAGCACTGTACTCAGCACTGGTTAGGCCACACCTCGAATCCTGTGTCCAGTTCTGGGCCCCTCAATTTAAGAAGGACATTGAGACTCTTGAATGTGTCCAGAGAAGGGCAATGAGGCTGGGGAGAGGCCTTGAGCACAGCCCTGTGAGGAGAGGCTGAGGGAGCTGGGGTTGCTTAGCCTGGAGAAGAGGAGGCTCAGGGAAGACCTCATTGCTCTCTACAACTACCTGAAGGGAGGTTGTGGCCAGGAGGGGGTTGGTCTCTTCTCTCAGGCAACCAGCACCAGAACAAGAGGACACAGTCTCAAGCTGCACCAGGGGAAGTTTAGGCTGGAGGTGAGGAGAAAGTTCTTCACAGAGAGAGTTGTCAGCCATTGGAATGTGCTGCCCAGGGAGGTGGTGGAGTCACCATCCCTGGAGGTGTTCAAGAGGGGATTGGACGTGGCACTTGGTGCCATGGTTTAGTACTCATGAGGTGTTGGGTGACAGGTTAGACTTGATCTTTCAGGTCTCTTCCAACCTTATTGATTCTATGATTCTATGATTATAAGCCAACAGTTACCACATCATTTTTCAGTCTTGTCCATACACTTTCCTAGTCTTTCTTTTTGCCATGTGCCTCTTTCTCAGGTTTGTTGCTCAGCTGTGAAACCTCCTGTTTGTGTCCAGCCTTTCTCAGGCCAGGAAGAGCAAAGCAGTCACCAGCTGCAACGTGCACCCAGCACCCTGCATTAGCTCTTTCCTTTGGAGGAGCACCATACTGTCGACTCCCCTTCAGTTCATGGTTCCTACCCCAGGCTGCCTTTCCCTTGTGCTGCTGCCTGGCCATTTTTTCCCCCATTTTCTCTTTGTGCTTTTGATTTGCTCCTCTTCAGTGGTAGCTCTGTGCAGTGTTCTTTCCTGAGCCCTTGATTTCCTCCAATTTAGCAGGATCATTTGGAATTCGCAGTCCATCCGCCAAACTGTTTGCATCCTCTCCCAGCTAGATGATGTCTGCAGATTTTATGAGTACTCTTTATTCCCTCATCACAGGTTGTTAATGAAAGTACTGCATGAAATGGATTCCACACAGATGTTGGAAGGACCCTGTTTGAAAAGTCCTCTGAGTCTGACTGAGAGCAATTGATAACTGGGTTTTAAAGCTTCTTCTTTCTCCCTTTTTTTCCCCTACCAGTCTTTATGAGGTTTTCATCTAAACTATGGTTTCTGTGTTTGCTTAGAAGAATGTCATGTGGAATGGTGTCAAGACCTTGTAATAACCAAGATGTATGACAACGGTTTCTTCCTCCTTACCTGTTGTGGTTTGAGGGTTTGAGCTTTCCCAGAGTCCAGAAGCCCAAGTGTGAACAGATTTAGATTGTCTCCCCTCTCCCTTTCTCCCTGGTAAGGGAAAACAAAATTAGGCAGGGGGAAAAGAGAGGTAAAATCACAAAAGAAAACGGTCTAGAATCGGTTAGGAAGTAAAAAGGTAAGTCCTGAAACGTGTCCAGAGAAGGGCCATGAGGATGAGCAGAGGGCTGGAGCACCTCTCCTATGAGGACAGGCTGAGAGAGTTGGGGCTGTTCAGTCTGGAGAAGAGAAGGCTCCAAGGAGACCTTATTGTGGCCTTCCAGTATCTGAAGTGGGCCACGAGAAAGCTGGGGAGGGACTTTTTAGGGTGTCAGGTAGTGATAGGAATGGAGCAAAACTAGAAATGGGTAGATTCAGATTGGATGTTAGGAAGAAGTTCTTCACCATGAGGGTGATGAGACACTGGCACAGGTTGCCCAGGGAGGTGGTGGAAGCCTCATCCCTGGAGGTTTTGAAGGGCAGGCTGGATGTGGCTGTGAGCAGCCTGATCTGGTGTGAGGTGTCCCTGGCCATGGCAGGGGAGGGCTGGAACCAGATGAAACTTGAGGTCCCTTCCAACCCTGTGATTCTGTGATTCTATATATAGCATTTGAGTAAAAGGGAAGTTACAAAGGTGTAAGGAAAAAAAGGTAAATGAAAAAATATCCAAAACCAGGCCCAGCTGGCAAAGGATTCTCTTGATGTAAATGTGGATTCTCTTTAGATGCAGTGCTTGGGAATTTGGATGCAGCATGGAGCAGGCCTCATCACATGGATACAACAGGAGCAGCCTCTTAGGCAGGCAAAGAGCAGGAGCAAGACAGAGGGACAGGAAGAGTGCTCCCCTTAAATAGGCTTGCTGGACAGGAAAGGGGAGTGACCCAGGGACCCCTCCTCGTGGGAGGGAAAACCAAGTCTCTCTACCCACCTGGGTCAGGTTTCTTTGTCAGTCTGGGGACTAGGTTCTTTTCAGCCCACCCCCTCCAGGTATGGCTGTAATCATAGTATCATAGAATCAACAAGGTTGGAAAAGACCTCAGAGATCATCAAGTCCAACCTGTCACACAAGACCTCATGACTAACTAAACCATGGCTTCAAGTACCACAATCAATCCTTTTTAGAACACCTCCAGTGATGGTGACTCCACCACCTCCCTGGGCAGCACATTCCAATGGCCAATTACTCTTTCTGTGAAGAACTTTCTCCTCACCTCCAGCCTAAACTTCCCCTGGCACAGCTTGAGACTGTGTCCTCTTGTTCTGGTGCTGCTTGCCTGGAAGAAGAGACCAACCCCCTCCTGGCTACAACCTCTCTTCAGGGAGTTGTAGAGAGCAATGAGGTCTCCCCTGAGCCTCCTCTTCTCCAGGCTAAGCAACCCCAGCTCCCTCAGCCTCTCCTCACAGGGCTCTGCTCCAGACCCCTGCCCAACCTTGTTGCCCTTTTCTGGACATGTTCAAGAGTCTCAATGTCCTTCTTAAACTGAGGGGCCCAGAACTGGACACAGGACTCATGGTGTGGCCTAACCAGTGCTGAGTCCAGGGGCACAATGACTTCCCTGCTCCTGCTGGCCACACTGTTTCTGATACAGGCCAGGATGCCATTGGCCTTCTCGGCCACCTGGGCACACTGCTGGCTCATATTCAGCCTACTGTCAGCTGCTACCCCCAGGTCCCTGTCTGCCTGGCTGCTCTCCAGCCACTCTGACCCCAGCCTGTAGCTCTGCATGGGGTTGTTGTGACCAAAGTGCAGCGCCCAGAACTTGGACTTGTTGAATGCCATCATGTTGGACTCTGCCCATCTGCCCAGCTTGTCAAGGTCCCTCTGCAGAGCCCTTTTACCCTCTAACAGATCAACACCTGCTCCCAACTTGGTGTCATCTGCAGACTTACTAATGGTGGACTCAATCCCCTCATCCAGATCCTCAATAAAGATATGGGGCCCAGCACTGATCCCTGGGGGCTACGACTAGTGACTGGCTGCCACCTGGATGTGGCACCATTCACCACAACTAATCTGACACCTTACCTGAGAAGAAGGGTGGGTAAAGCCCATGCTGACCTCAGCTCAGAGAGGCATTTTTCTACAGACTTAAACTGCTTTATCCCTTTCCAATCTTCAGTTCAATCACTGCAGTTTGGTGTGTAGCCATAGCCCGAGCGCTTGTCTCCAGTATCTCAGTGATTGGTTGCATGGTTTAGTTGATTAGGTGGTGTTGGATGATAGGTTGGACATGATGATCTCAAAGGTCTCTTCCAACATGGTCTATTCTATTCCATTCCATTCTATTCTATTCTATTCTATTTATTCTATTCTATTCTAAAATTCCAGCAAGCTTCAGTGCAATTTTTTCCTCCCCCTCTAGGACAATGGATAGTCAGGGATCAGGGAATTTTTTTTAATATATCTTTCCAGGTTCAGTGAGGGCGAAGTTGGAGGTGTTTAGGAGGAGACTTGATGGGGTGCTTGGTTGCATGGTTTAGTTGATGAGGTGGTGCTGGATGATAGGTTGGATGCGGTGATATTGAAGGTCTCTTCCAACCTAGTTTATTCTATTCTATTCTATTCTATTCTATTCTATTCTATTCTATTCTATTCTATTCTATTCTATTCTATTCTATTCTATTCCATTCCATTCCATTCCATTCCATTCCATTCCATTCCATTCCATTCCAATCAAGTATCACCAAGGTTGGAAGAGACCTTGAGGATCATCGAGTCCAACCTGTCACCACAGACCTCATGACTAGACCATGGCACCAAGTGCCACGTCCAATCTCTTCTCTTCTCTTCTCTTCTCTTCTCTTCTCTTCTCTTCTCTTCTCTTCTCTTCTCTTCTCTTCTCTTCTCTTCTCTTCTCTTCTCTTCTCTTCTCTTCTCTTCTCTTCTCTTCTCTTCTCTTCTCTTCTCTTCTCTTCTCTTCTCTTCCATTCCATTCCATTCCATTCCATTCCATTCCATTCCATTCCATTCCATTCCATTCCATTCCATTCCATTCTAATCACAGTATCACCAAGGTTGGAAGAGACCTTGAGGATCATCGAGTCCAACCTGTCACCACAGACCTCATGACTAGACCATGGCACCAAGTGCCACGTCCAATCTCCTCTATTCTATTCTATTCTATTCTATTCTATTCTATTCTATTCTATTCTATTCCATTCCATTCCATTCCATTCCATTCCATTCCATTCTATTCCATTCCATTCCATTCCACTCCATTCCATTCCGTTCCGTTCCATTCCGTTCCATTCTATTCTATTCTATTCTATTCTATTCTATTCTATTCTATTCTATTCTATTCTATTCTATTCTATTCTATTCCATTCTATAAGCACAGCAGTGAAAAAACCTCCTGTGCAAACCCAGGAGGATGCAGGTAGATTCCTGAAGATATTTCCTGCTCTGCAGAATCCACATTCAAGGAAGCTCACTGGTGCGTGCTAATAGTTGTGTATCCCATCAGCCTAATGATTTTAATTTATGTACTGTTCTGCACTACTATGAAACTCCTGATGCAATCAGTATCATTGCAAGAAAGTAAAGCTGTCCTTACAGATGAGTTACAAATCCTCATTAGCCTTCAGATGTTACATTAGACAAGCTTTTGCTGCATCCTCAAGATGTTGTGCACTTTCTAGCGCTGCCTCTTGGTCAGCGCTGTACTTTACAGCCTCCCTCACCCCAGTAGCTAAGCAACTTGGTCCCACATACCCCTGTGTTAAATAATGGCCCACCTCTCAGATACTTTTCTTTTTAGGGAAGCCAGTACTTCATCTGAGGGAATGAATGGTTGTGATTCTGTACTATTGGAAGTGACTAATCCGGTGTTGTAAATGGGATAAAGGGAAACGGAATGTATTTTGAGAACAAACAGTAATCATTGACACAGTAATTTGCATCCCTAGATGTTATAATAATGACTAAGTATCACTTCCCCTTGTTTGCATAGGGAAGAGTAGGCAGGGAAACTCCAGTGATTTGGCCAGCACACCGCCAGCAAGCCACCCAACAGGAGAAGACCTGAAGCTGGATCACTTTTCTGGCAGCTTGTTTTCCCCTTCTCTGCTGCATGTTTGAGTCCTGTGTCCAGTTCTGGGCTCCTCGATTTCAGAAGGACATTGAGACTCTTGAATGTGTCCAGAGAAGGACAACGAGGATGGGGAGAGGTCTGGAGCACAAGCCCTATGAGGAGAGGCTGAGGGAGCTGGGGTTGTTTAGCCTGGAGAAGTGGAAGCTCAGGGGAGACCTTGCTGTCTAGAACTACCTGAAAGGAGGTTGTGGCCAGGAGGGGGTTGGTCTCTTCTCTCAGGCAACCAGCACCAGAACAAGAGGACACAGTCTCAAGCTGCACCAGGGGAAGTTTAGGCTGGAGGTGAGGAGAAAGTTCTTTCCAGAGAGAGTTGTTAGCCATTGGAATGTGCTGCCCAGGGAGGTGGTGGAGTCACCATCCCTGGGAAGTGTTCAAGAGGGGATTGGACGTGGTGCCATGGTTTAGTACTCATGAGGTGTTGGGTGACAGGTTGGACTTGATGATCTCTGAGGTCTTTTCCAAACTTATTGATTCTATGATTCTATGATTTCTAGACAGGCAACCCCCAGGAAGGCAGAGCCACTGCATCAGAGCCAGGGAGTGTTTGTGAGCTGAAAAGCAAATTTGTTTAATGTCTTAGGTTTTTTTTTTCCTTTTTAAGAAGGAAATTAAGCACCTGAGGTCTGATTTGCTTTTGTACTAAATAAAGGCTATGCAAAATACCCTCAGTAGGACCAGTGATAGCATTCCAAATGGTCTTTGAATTCCACACTGCCTGTGTATCACATGAGCAGGGCAAACAGCAGTCAATGCAACCCTTATTTAGCTTCTCCTGACAAATGTAAAGGGTGAAGCAGTCTCACACTGACACATGGCCAGATATGAGCAAGACATGACTAGGAAAGGTAATCACTCTTTATCATAACTATTTATTTTCATGTGGTTATGCATCCAAAGAGAAGGGAAAAATGGGTAGCTCTTGCAGGGTTCACTTACAGGAAATAAAGGGCAGAGGAGCAGAATATCTAGCTGCTGGGCACCTTTCTGGTTGGAAAAGGCCTCAGAGATCATCAAGTCCAACCTAGCACCCAACACCTCATGACTACTAAACCGTGGCTCCAAGTGGCACATCCAGTCCCTTCTTGAACACCTCCAGGGATGGTGACTCCACCACCTCCCTGGGCAGCACATTCCAATGGCTAACAACTCTCTCTGTGAAGAACTTTCTCCTCCCCTCAAGCCAAAACTTCCCCAAGATACGACAGTCTCTCTACTTCACATAATCTGAACCACACAGGTTAGACTTCAGCAAATACACAAGGTAGGAGTTGTTTGGAGCATGTAGGGTTCAGTTATAGGAAATAAAGGGCAGAGGAGAAGAGTATCTAGCTGCTGGGCACCTTTCAGGCTGAGTAGGAACAGTAGAAGTAGAGCTGGGGAGAGCCAGGCTCTCCTGTCAGAGGGGTGATCCAAGCTCATCAGAAAGTTGTAGACAGGTGGGGGATTTGACGTGGCACTTGGTGCCATGATCTAGTGGGCATGGGGTCTTGGGTGACAGGTTGGACTTGATGATCTTTGAGGTCTTTTCCAACCTTGTTGATTCTGTGAAATGAGTGGATTTTCACAAGCAATCAGCAGTGCTCTCCCAGGCAACTGGCACCAGAACAAGAGGACACAGTCTCAAGCTGCGCCAGGGGAGGTTTAGGCTGGAGGTGAGGAGAAAGTTCTTCCCAGAAAGAGCAATTTGCCATTGGAATGAGTCCCCACT